>NC_135819.1:63389379-63689996 GCF_964213995.1 Mustelus asterias
GAGGTTGAGAGGAGACTTGATAGAGGTTTATAAGATGATGAGGGGGATAGATATAGTGAACGTTCAAAGACTATTTCCTCGGGTGAATGGACCGGTAACTAGGGGGCATAACTATAGGGTTCATGGTGGGAGATATAGGAAGGATGTCCGAGGTAGGTTTTTTACTCAGAGAGTGGTTGGGGTGTGGAATGGACTGCCTGCAGGGATAGTGGAGTCAGAAACTTTAGGAACATTTAAGAAGCTATTGGATAGGCACATGGAATACTTCGGGATGATAGGGAGGAAATAGCTTGATCTGGGTTTCAGACAACATCGTGGGCCGAAGGGCCTGTTCTGTGCTGTACTGTTCTATGTTCTATGTTCTAATAAAGAGGTTGATTAAATAGTCACAGGGCCACACTGTCAAGAAATCAGTCATACGTGTTGAGGCAAAACTATTGCGGGGCTAGTCACATAGTGACAGGGCCGCATTATTAATGGGTCAATTAGCCACGCAGTGACAGCGTTGCAATGAGGGGTGAGTGAAACAGTGTTAGGGATGGAGAGAGATGGCGGGATAACCTTTCCCCGTGGTCTTCACCTCTTAGTTATCTGCAACAAGGTGTACATTTTAGAGGGGTGTTTTAAACCTTTTGAGTATTGTGATTTTAACAAATAGATATGAGATAGGTTTTGTGGTGATTTAAAATAGATGGAAAGATAAATGTTTATTCACAGAACCTCCAAAGTGTAAAAACAATGAAAACATTCAATCTCTCAAAACGTGCACACACACACACACACACACACGAATTCTAGACATGAAGCATGTTATTAACTGATTAATAAGAAGCAAATCATGTTCGTTAAGATGCAAACATTGCAGACCTGTTGTGTTTTCTCTCGTGGTTCTTTGAGGTAAATGGAGGTGGAAGTCTCTGGGTTTTATCTATGAAGCTGTAGCCAAGGTTCCATAGAAGTTGTGTAAGTGAAGACAAATTAGCCCCCTGATTGCTTGAGAAGACTTTATTAGAGAGGGTTATTTCCTTTGCACTGGAGGATAGTCCCATTTCTGTCTCCAGATTGCATTTACTCAGCTGGCCCTTGGATTACCGATCAATTCCAACCTCCCACATTGCCTGGATCCACTACAATTCACCTAACGCCACAACAGGTCCACAGCAACTGACCCTACACTCAACCTTGGAACACCTGGATAACAAAGACACTTATGTCAGACTCCTTTTTATTGACTACAGCTCAGCCTTCAACACCATTATTCCGACAAAACTCATCTCCAAAATCCATGGTCTAGGGCTCGGCTCCTTCCTCTATGACTGGATCCTAGACTTCCTAATCCACAGACCACAATCAGTAAGGATAGGCAACAACATCTTCTCCTCGATTATCCTCAACACCGGTGCCCCGCAAAGCTGTGTCCTTAGCCCTCTTACTATACTCCTTATGCAGCTATGGCTGTGTGGCCAAATTCCCCTCCAACTCGATTTTCAAGTTTATTGTTGACACCACCATAGTGGGTTGGATCTCAAAAAATGATGAGATGAAATATAGGAAAGAGATAGAGAATCTGGCAAAATGGTGCAACGACAATAATCTCTCCATCTGTCAGTAAAACAGAGGAAATAGTCATCAACTTCAGGAATCATAGTGGAGGACATTCCCCTTTCGACATCAACAGGGATGATGTGGAAATAGTTGAGAACTTCAAGTTTCTAGGTGTCCAGATCACCAACAACCTGTCCTGGTCTCTCCATGCCAATGCTATAGTTAAGAAAGCCCACCAATGTCTCTACTTTCTCAGGAGGTTAAGGAAATTCAGCAGGTCCGCTTTGATTCTCACCGACTTTTACAGGTGTACCTTGGAAGGAATTTTTCTGGTTGTATCACAGTTTGGTATGGCTCCTGATCTGTCCAAGACCACAAGAAACTGCAAAGAGTCATGAACGAAGCCCAGTCCATCACGCAAACCAGCCTCCCGACCATTGACTCTGCTTACACTTCCTGCTGCCTCAGAGAAGCAGCCAGCATAATCAAGGACCCCATGCACCCCAGACATGTTCTCTTCCACCTTCATCCATCGTAAAAAGATGCAAAAGTCTGAGATTATGTACTAACCAACTCAAGAACAGCTTCTTCTCTGCTGCCATTAGACCTTTGAATGGACCTACCTCATATTAAGTTGATCTTTCTCTACAGCCTAGCTATGACTGTAACACTACATTCTGAACCCTCTCCTTTCCCTCTCTATGAATGGTATGCTTTGTATAGCGCGCAAGAAACAATACTTTTCTCTTTATTCTAATACATGGGACAATAATAAATTGAATCAAATAATATGTTTTATCTGAAGTCAGTTTCAATCATGTAACCAAAGATCAATGCTCCTATTGACTACAGAAATTATTTGAAATTAGAAGCCGTTGCTGCAATGGAGGTGAATGGCAGTCATCATATCTGCTTGTGATAAACTGGTTGCTACACACCTTTGGTTAAGTTTTGTGTTCACTGAGTCTGGGATACCATTATAATTTAGTTTCTGTAGTTTCCCAGACAATAGGATTTATAATTTCACAAGTGATTTCATATCCAATATTCCTATTTAAAGGGGCTTTGACATTATAATGATATTCCAGAGACATGAGTTAGTTCTTGTATACAGAAGCCCAGTCAGTGGCCATCTTTGCAGCAGCGCATTGTTCATTTCAGAGTCCACATTGAACACAGTTCGTACCTTAAAGCTTATGAATATGACAACAGTGATTGAGCTGTATCATCAGAAGGGTCAGTTATTCACACAGTGATAGGACTGCACTATCAAAGTGGTCAGACAGTCAGTCAGTGAGTCATACAGCATCTTGGGGTCAGCACTGAGGTCTTTTCATCTGCTTGTCTCAGTGCCACACCAGCAATGCATTCGAACATGGAACTATCATGGTGTTGAGATTTTAACATTTTTTATGCTTGTTTTCATTAATAAAATCAACAGATTGGATTAATGATTGAGCTGATTCAATAAGAGTCCCTGAAGGCGCAAATATCTTACAGGAATGAACTATATTATGTTGCACAACAAAGTGACAGGACCCTTCACTCTTAATTAATTACACTGCAATGGGGTAGGGCAGGGGTCTTTTTAAAATATGTTCGTGCTGCATTCAAAGTGAGAGATTTGTATTGGCAATTCAAACAACTTCCCCTAAGGAAATTCTTCATTAGTCTCTCCTTTGATAGTTCCACTATTATGCCACCCAGTCAGTCAAAAAAACTCGCATGTATTAAATAGATGGTAAAGCGACACTATCCCATCAGACACACCCAGGTTAGGTACAGCATAACTTAGATGCAGAGTCAAGTTCCCTAAATTACAACCAGTCCACTGCAAAGGATGGACTGCACATCTGTAAAAAGAAATCATTTGATAAGTGCATTCAACGTGCTCCTGTCCCACCAGCAGGACAGAGTCACAAGAGATGGTGTCATAGTGCTATACAGTTGAAATTGAGTTGCCTCGGGAGTCCTCAACATTGATGGTAGACCCCATGAAGTCTCGTGGCATCAGTCAGCAAGGAAACCTCCCGCTGATTACCACATACCCCTCCTACCCCCTCAGCTAATGAGTCAGTACTTCTCCATAATGAACACCAATTTGAAATAGTACTGAGGGTGGCAAGGGCATGGAATGTACTCTGGGTGGGGACTTTAATGACTATCATCAAGAGTGGCTTGGGAGCACCACTACTGACCAAACTGGCCTTGTCCTGAAGGACATAAGTGCAAGATTGGGTCTGTGGAAAATGTTGAGGGAACCGAGAAGAGAGAAAATACTACTTGACTTCAGCCTCTCAAGCTACCTGTTTAAATGCATCCGTCCATGACAATATTGGTTCAGAGTGACCACTGCACCGTCTTTGTGGATACCCTCCATTGTGTTGTGTGGCATTATCACAGTGCTAAATGGGACAGACTTCGCATAGATCCGGGAACTCAATATCGGGCATCCATGTGGCACTGTGGGCCATCACCAACAGCAGCAGAATTGTACTCAACCACAATCTGTAACCTCATAGCCTGGCATATCCCCCACTCTTCCATTAGCACCAAGCCAGGGGATTAACCCTGATTCAGTGAAGAGTACAAAAAGGCATGCCAGGAGCAGTGGCAAATACCGACAAAATGAGGTGTCAACCTGATGGAGCTACAACACAGGACAGCAGAGGCAGCTTGCAATAGACAGAGCTAAGTGATCCTACTCCAATGGATCAGATCTAAGCTCAGCAGTCCTGCCCCATTTAGTCCTGATTAGGAGGTGGAAAACTAAACAGCTAACCACAGAAGGAAGAGACTCCAATATAGCCCCATCCTCAATAATGGAGAAAGCCCAGCACATTCGTGTAAAAGATTGGATTTTCAACCATGTTCAACCAGAAGTGCCGAGTGGATGATCCATCTCGGTTTCGTCCTGACATCACTAGTGTCACCGATCTCAGACTTCAGTCAATTTTCTTCGCTCTGCTTAATATCCAATAATGGCTGAAGGCACTGGATACTGAAAGGCAATGGGCTATGACAATAGTCTGGCTTTAATACTGAAGACGTGTGCTTCAGAACTAACTGCACCCTAGCCGAGCAGTTCCAATGAAGACTCAGATGCAGAGCCCGAACAGGCAAATGGCAAGGACAAAGAGGCTGAAATGAGGAACCTTCAGGGAGTCTGGGGCACCAGGGCGGCCTTGCTTCAGCGTGCCAAGGCTTGCCTTCCATGGGCACCGCCTCTTTCTCAAACATCTCACATGTAACCATGCCATGAGCCCAATGTCGCCTCACTGCCTCAGTAATAAAGTGTGCTCTCCAAACATCTTTCACCAGGCACTGCGAGGCAAAGACCCATTAACTACACAGGGCATTCAGGGTGAGTGAGCAAAGACCCCATTTCCTTTTATGATATTTAAGTGCAAATAACAGAGAGCTTCAAATAAGAACTGATTTAAACACATGTTATTTGCAAAAGAACACATGTCACCTGTGCAAATTCATTGCTATGCTCATTGTGCCATAAGCTTATGTTTGCAGGTACTATGTCTTAGTTTACTGCCCCCCTCACTGAAAGCAGTATTAGAGGCAGATTGCTGATGTGGTGTCTTGTTGGCTGAGGGTATAATTAGGCACTCCTCAGTCGTTGTGGACTCTAAGGATGGCAGAGAGGTGGACAAGCTCCTGCCCTCGACCTGAACACCTTGAGAAGAGCCCACAGAGTAGATTAGAGGGAATAGCGGGTAAATATGTCGGGATATGGGGGTAGGGCCTGGGTGGGATTGTGGTCGGTACAGACTCGATGGGCCAGATGGCCTCTTTCTGCACTGTAGGGTTTCTATGATTCTGTGAGATCATAAGCAGCTCATCCACCACTGATCACCATTGATGGGTGGGCAGTGGGCATCCATCTGGGAAACGGGGTGCCACATCTTTCTCCCACATTGGCAGTGACTTCCATAACATCCCTCCCTGGGACCCCTGACAATTGAGGCTGGGCAGGAAAAGGCTATTAAGTGGCCATTTATGTGTCTTAATACGACAAGGGCGAGCTTGCTGTCCAAGGTCCCGTCCACCTCATTATAAAATCACATCCCATCCGGGGCAGGTGTGATACTGGAGGAAATTGTGTCCATGCGATTTAACGCTTCCTGATCCCCAACCCTCCGCCTCCAAAACCGCTGGGAGGGAGTGTAAGATCCAGTTCCCCTCCAAGTCACACACCATCCTGGCTTGGAATGATATCACCGTTCCTTCACTGTCACTGGGTCAAAATCTTGGAACTCCCTTCCCAACAGCACTGTGGGTGTACCTGTACCTATACCATATGGACTGCAGTGATTTAAGAAAGTGGCTGACCACCTTCTTGAAGGCAATTAGGGATGGGCAACAAATGCTGGCCTAGCCATTGATGCCCACATCTTGTCAATGAATAAAAAAGATTCTCCCAGCAATGACATTCCTTTAACATTCCTTTCACAGTTGATGTACCTTCTTCCCTATCATAAATCTTATGTAACTTCCACAAACCAGATGCTGACAACTCCTTTATAGAGCAACCCATTTAATCTCCTTCCATAGGTCAGATACATGGTATCCTATCATGGATACAAAAAATGTTTCAAAAGATTAGTCATGGCATGTGTCAACTCCGGTCTCCAGATTGTCTGGATCCACTACAGTTCACCTATCGCCACAACACGTCCATAGCAGATGCCATCTCCTGGCCCCTACACTCAACTCTGGAACACCTGGATAACAAGGACACAAATGTCAGACTCCTATTTATTGACTATAGCTCATCCTTCAACAGCATTATCCCAACAAAACTCACCTCCAAACTCGGTGGCCTAGGGCTTGGCTCTTCCCTCTGTGACTGGATCCTAGACTTCCTAACCCACGGACCGCAATCTGTAAGGATGGGCAACGACACCTCCTCCACGCTTATCCTCAACACCAGTGCCCCACAAGGTTGTGTCCTCAACCCCTTACTATACTCCTTATGCACTTATGACTATGTGGCCAAATTCCACTCAACTCCATTTTCAAGTTTACTGATGACACCACTGTAGTGGGTCGGATCTCAAACAATGATGAGATGGGGTACAGGACAGAGATAGAGAATCTGGTGAAATGGTGCGACAACAATAATCTCTCCCTCAATGTCAGGAGATAGTCATCGACTTCAGGAAGCGTAATGCACCTTTCTCCATCAACAGTGATGAAGTGGAAATAGTCGAGGGCCTCACGTTTCTACGTGTGCAAATCACCAATAACCTACCCTGGTCCCTCCACACTGTCGCTATAGTTAAGAAAACCCACCAACGCCTCTACTTTCTCAGGAGGCTAAGGAAATCTGGCATGTTAGCTATGATTCTCACCAATTTTACAGATGCACCATAGAAAGCATTCTTTCCAGATGTATCACAGCTTGGTATGGTTCCTACAGTGACCAAGACCACAAGAAACTGCAAAGGGTAGTGAGTATAGCTCAGTCCATCACACAAACCAGCTTCCCATCCATTGATTCTGTCTACACTTCCTGCTGCCTCGGAAAAGCAGCCAGCATAACCAAGACCCACCCTTTGAACGGTATGTTTTGTCTGTATGGCCCGCAAGAAACAATACTTTTCACTGTATTTCAATACAAATCAAACCAAACGTATTCCCTTTAATAGCCCATGTACATTTCACTACATCATGTATTGACCCATTTAGGAACATATGAACAATAATGGACAGGAATTGACCCTTTGAAAAGGTACTAAGACCCACTCTGTGTAAGTCCATAAGATATGGGAGCAGAATTAGGCCACTCGGCCCTTCGAGTCTGCTCCGCCATTCAATCATGGCTGATATTTTTTTCATCCCCATTCTCCTGCCTTTTCCCAATAACCCCTGATCCCCTTATTGATCAAGAACCTATCTATTTGTCTTAAAGACACTCAATGACCTGGCCTCCACAGCCTTCTGCGGCAAAGAGTTCCACAGATTCACCACTCTGGCTGAAGAAACTCCTCCTCATCTCTGTTTTAAAGGATCATCGCTTTAGCCTGAGGTTGTGTCCTCTGATTTTAATTTTTCCTACTGGTGGAAACATCCTCTCCACGTCCACTCTATCCAGTATCCTGTAAGTTTCAATAAGATCCCCCCTCATCTTTCTAAACTCCAACGAGTCCAGTCCCAGAGTCCTCAACCGTTCCTCATATGACAAGCTCTTCATTCCAGGGATCATTCTTGTGAACCTCCTCTGGACTCTTTCCAAGGCCAGCACATCCTTCCTTAGATATGGGGCCCAAAACTGCTCACAGTACTCTAATTGGGGTCTGACCAGAGCCTTATACAGCCTCAGAAGTACATCCCTGCTCTTGTATTCCAACCCTCTCGACATGAATGCAAAGGCATTTGCCTTCTTACCTGCCGACTGAACCTGCACGTTAACCTTAAGAGAGTCTTGAACAATGACTCCCAAGTCCCTTTGTGTTTCTGATTTCATAAGCATTTTCCCTTTTAGAAAATAGTCGATGCCACCATTCCTCCTTCCAAAGTGTATAACCTCACACTTTTCCACATTGTATTCCATCTGCCCACTCTCCTAACCTGTCCAAGTCCTTCTGCAATCCTCCTCCTTCCTCAATACTACCTGTCCCTCTACATATCTTTATATCATCTGCAAACTTAGTAACAGTGCCTTCAGTTCCTTCCTCCAAATCGTTAATGTATATTGTGAAAAGTTGTGGTCCCAGCACTGACCCCTGAGGCACACCACTAATCACCAGCTGCCATCCTGAAAAAGACCACTTTATCCCCACTCTCTGCCTTCTGCCAGTCAGCCAATCCTCTGTCCATGCCAGGATCTTACCCTTAACACCATAGGCACTTAACTTATTTAACAGTCTCCTCGGCGGCACCTTGTCAAAGGCCTTCTGGAAATCTAAATAAATCACGACCACTGGTTCCTCTTTATCTAACTTCCTTGTTACCTCCTCAAAGAAGTCTAACAGATTTGTCAGACATGACCTCCCCTTGACAAAGCCGTGCTGACTCAGTCCTACTTTATCATGCACCTCCAAGTACTCTGCGATCTCACCTTTAATAATGGACTCTAAAATCTTGCCAATGACCGAAGTCAGGCTAACCGGCCTATAATTTCCCATCTGCTGCCTCCCTCACTACTTAAACAGCAGTGTTACATTAGCTACTTTCTAGTCCTCTGATACCCTCCCTGCCTCCAGTGATTCCTGAAAGATCACCACCAATACCTCCACAATTTCCTCAGCTATCCCTTTTAGAACACTGGGGTGTAGTCCATCCAGTCCAAGTGATTTATCCACCTTCAGATCTTTCAGTTTCCCCAGAATCTTCTCCTTAGTGATGGCCACTATGTAAATAACTTTGTTTCCCCAACAATTTTACTACAGCAGAAACATCTTTGAAAGTCTTCCCATAAAGAAGCAAATCCATGTGCCAAAGAAGCAAATCCGTGTTTTCCCCAACCGGAAACCATGGATGAACAGGGATATTCATTGCTTACTGAAGTCCAGGTCTGAGGTGTTCAAGTCAGGTGACACTGACCTATACAAGAAAGCCAGATACTATCTAAGGAGATCCATCAAAGATGCCAAAAGACAGTACCGGACCAAGCTAGAGTCTCAGACTCGCCACACCGATCCCCGCCGACTCTGGCAAGGTCTGCAAGACATAACAGGCTATAAGATGAAGGCATGTAAAATCGCCGGCTCCAACACACCCTTCCCTGATGAGCTCAATGCATTCTACGTCCGTTTTGAGCAAGAGGTCAGCGAGAGCATGCCCCCCACCCTGGAAGCCCTGGATGAACCTTTACCGGGGTCACCATTGCAGATGTCAGAGCAGCTTTCTCGAAGGTCAACCCACGGAAAGCGATTGGCCCAGATGGGGTACCCGGACGAGCACTCAGATCCTGTGTGGAGTATTCGCAAACATCTTCAACCTCTCTTTGCAACAATATGAGGTCCCCATCTGCTTCAAGAAGACGACCATCATCCCGGTACCTAAGAAAAACCAAGCAGCGTGCCTTCATGACTATCGGCCGGTGGCTCTGACATAAATCATTATGTAGTGCTTCGAAAGGGTAGTCATGGCACGAACCAGTTCCAGCTTCCCGGACTATCTGGATGCACTACAGTTTGCCTATCGTCACAACAGGTCCACAGCAGGCGCCATCTCCCTGGCCCTGCACTCAACCCTGGAACACCTAGATAACAAGGACACCTATGTCAGACTCTTATTTATTGATCACAGCTCAGCCTTCAACACCATTATTCCCACAAAACTCATCTCCAAACTCCGTGGCCTAGGCCTTGGCACCTCCCTTTGCAACTGGATCCTGAACTTTCTAACTCAGATCACAATCTGTAAGGGTGTTCTCAGCCCCCTACTATACTCCATATACACCTATGACTGTGTGACCAAATTCCCCTCCAATTCGATTTTCAAGTTTGCTGACAACACCACCGTAGTGGGTCAGATCTCAAACAATGACGAGACAGAGTACAGGAATGAAATGGAGAATCTGGTGAATTGGTGCGGCAACAATAATCTCTCCCTCAATGTCAACAAAACGAAGGAGATTGTCATCGACTTCAGGAAGTGTAAAGGAGATCATGCCCCTGTCTATATCAATGGGGATGAAGTAGAAAGGGTCGAGAGCTTCAAGTTTTTAAGTGTCCAGATCACCAACAACCTGTCCTGGTCCTCCTCCTCCTCCACCCCACCCCCCCCCCCCAACACACACACACACACACACACAAGCTGACACTACAGTTAAGAAAGCCTACCAACGCCTCTACTTTCTCAAAAGAATAAAGAAATTGGCATGTCAGCTACGACTCTCACCAACTTTTACAGATGCACCATAGAAAGCATTTTTTCTGGTTGTATCACAGCTTGATATGGCTCCTGCTCTGCCCAAGACCACAAGGAACTACAAAAGGTTGTGAATGTAGCCCAATCCATCACGCAAACCATCCTCCCATCCATTGACTCTGTCTACACTTCCCGCTGCCTCGGCAAAGCAGCCAGCATAATTAAGGACCCCATGCACCCCAACATTCTCTCTTCCACCTTCTTCTGTCGGGGGAAAAATACAAAGGTCTGAGGTCACGTACCAAACCTCTCAAGAACAGCTTCTTCCCTGCTGCTGTCAGACCTTTGAATGGACTTACCTTGCATTAAGCTGATCTTTCTCTACACTCTAGCTACGACTGTAACACTACATTCTGCACCCTCTCGTTTCTTTCTCTATGAACGGTATGCTTTGTATAGTGCACAAGAAACGATACTTTTCATTGTATGTTAATACATGTGACAATAATAAATCAAATCAAATCAAATCATTGTTCCCAATAGCTGTGCACCAACAGGCACCAGACTGTTCCCTTTTCCCGATTTGTAATTTGAAAATGAACTTCTGGCCCACTTCAGCCTGTTAACAAGCTCTTCAAGGAGTTTTACAGGCAGCTGCTTGGAGGTGAGAGGGTTGCTACCTCCCCCACCTCTGCTCTCGGTTTGAAAATAGCAGCATATTCAGAGTTTTCAGAAGACTGACTGATCATCTAGGAGTGCCATTTTCCAAGCACGTTCGCACTTAAACTCTGTCCATACAGGCAATTGAAAATCAGGCACATCACGTCCATGCCTGAGCCAGCAGCCTGTTCCAAATGTTTACCATCTCTGGAAAAAGAACCATTTCCCATCATTTAATCTAAAATCTGACCTTACACAATTTAAAATTGCAACTATTGATGCTCTCTCGCCGATCTTAATTAGAATAAACTGTCCACTGGAACACAATCAGTTCCTTTCCTCATCTTACAAACCTCAATAAAATCAGACTGAGACTTCTTCAAAATGTAGATTCCCAGCTGTGATCCTAGTTTGATAACTCAGAAGCTTCAAACTGAAAATTAATCAGGTGTTCCTTGTCTGTACCTATTTCAAAGGCTCAGTGTCACCCATCATGTGAGGACGCCCAAGCTGGATACAGTTTCCAAACTGAGGCTTGAGAAATGTCTGGGACAAGGACAATAAAATATGTGAAAACAACCATATAATGCACTCTGCCACATATTTAATCTACTTTTGCAGTTTATATACATTGCACCCTATCAGAGACAGTACTCCCTGGGCTGTAGGTATACTCCATCACTAGCTACAGATATACCTATCAATCTCTCACTAGTTTCAGTTATACCATACCTGTCACCTGTATAGTGGAAACTGTTGGTGCTGTTTGTTACTAATTTTGTTTTTTTAATTAGTTTAAAAGCATTGTCATAGACTGTTACACCCAAGCTTTGGCACCTAACCATAATTTCCCAACTTGCTCCCTTTTCCCCTGTTTTCAACTTCTGTGATGTCCTTCAAATTTTCACCATAATTTTTGAATGTTGAAAATGGTCACATTCTGAACCTAGCACACTCGCATCAGAACTCCTGTCAGAAATCCACAAACCACCTGCTTCTTTGGCAAACGTATACAAGAAAATGCGAAAACTGTTACCAGATTTAGCACCAGAAGAATAGAGGGGGAAGGAGGAGGGGGAGTCTGTGATCATTTGTCGTGTAATTGGATATATAATGGCAGTTCTCCAGGTCACCCTTCATCATACAAGATCGGATGACTGCCTCAGTGTTTTCCTGCTGATTTACTTGTTCCTCCTATTGATTTAATTTTTTAATAGAGAGATGTGGTTCCATTATACCTTGATAGCCATGAAAGTTACATGTATTGCTTTGCAGTGATTGTAATGCAATTACTTAGGAAAGTACGCAATAAAATTTCAAGTGAGCAACATTGAATTCGTGAATTTTGTTGCTATCAAGGCCTGGGATATTGAGGCTGGGGAATGGAACCTTTTTCTGTTTCAACATCTCTCCCAGGTGTAGTTTCTGTGAGATGCAGAATAAAGCTGTCTCCACACTATTCCATCAAATACTTCCATGTCGGACAGACCATGGGTTAGGTGCAAAGTAGAAATGCCTCTACATTGTGCCATCAAACAATCCCAAAACAAGTACAGTATGGGTTGAATGCAGCTGTCTAGATCTTATGAGGAGAGGTAATCATTGTCAGATTGCCACTCCGCTCGAACATTCCCCTGACTCAATGCTTCTCCACATTTCTTCTGGAATCTTCCGAGCTTGGCTTTCCCAGAAATGCAGAGTGCAGCATTCCTCAGAGATCTCCATCACAGCAGAATAGAGTCGGGGAAGACAGGATACAATCCCTTTTTACTGCCTTACGGTAAATTTAGAGGTCTAGTGTGAATGCTAATGAGTGAATGGGTAAGTGACAAATGAGTGAATGGGTAAGTGACAAATGAGTGAGTGGGTAGGGTGGGTACATGAGTCAGGTTAGTGGATAGGGTGGATGAGGTGGCTAAATGGGTGAGGTGAGCAAGTGGGTAAATTAGCAGGGTGTAGGTGGGTGAGGTAATAAATGGACAGAATGGGAGGTGGGGGAGTAGATATGGTTGCAAGTGAATGAGGTAGCAATTATAGAGGTGGTAGGTGGGTGAAGTGGTATGTGGGTGAGGTGGCAGCTGGATGAGGCTGGTGGTTGAGGGTGTAGTCAGAGTTACCCCATTAGTTGCAGTCTGATAAACCAAAATATGTCTTCTTTATTCCTACTCTGTTTTCTGTTGAGTAACTAATCTTCAATCCAAGCTAATACATCACCTTCAAAAAAAAAACTTTTTTCCCAAAAACATTTAACAATGGAACAACTTTCCACAAACCTTAACAGAATCATTGAATCCTACAATGCAGAAGGAGGCCATTTGGCCCATCAAGCCTGCCCCGACTACAATCCCCACCCAGGCCCTATCCCTGTAAACCCACGTTTTACCCTGCTAATCCCCCTGAAACTAAGGGCCAATCCCCCTAACCCACAAATATTTGAATTATGGGAGGAAACAGGAGCACCCTCTAAGGATTCAGTTAAGGAAAATCTGTGGAACGTTTTAAATTAATGTGATTGTTAACTTCAGTAATTGTGCATCTGCTACGAAAATCCCCTGGTAGAAGACAATGGAAGGAAACCTTACCAAATACCAAGCACCAGACTCAGTATAAAATTCAATCATGTTATGGTCACTCTTCCCTGGAGGCCCCTTCACTACAAGGTTAATTAACTTTTACTCATTGCACAATCCGAGATCCAAAAAAGCCTTCTCCCTAGTTGGTTCCTCAACATTCACGTCTAGGAAACTATCTTGTATAATTTCATGAACCCAGTCACCAAACTATTAATGCAAATTTTGTTTCCTCAGTGTGTATGAATATTAATGCCCCCCATGATTGCTATATTATCCTTAGTATATGCAGCTCTAACTTGATTTATATTTTGTCCTACACCCCTGCTACTATTGGGGATCTTATAAACAACTCCCATCAATGTTTTCTGCACCTTGCTGTTTCTTAGCGTTGTCCAAACTAATCCTATTTCTTGATTTTCTGAGCTAAAACACTTATTCTCTGCTGTCTTAATCCCATCATTTATTATCAGGGCTACCGCTACTTCTTTTTCATTTCGCCTTTTGTTTCTAGAAGTTAAGTATCCCAGGATATTTAGTTCCCAACTTTGGTCATCTGCAAACACATCTCCAGATTGATTGTTGGATCAAACCTATACATTTCCATCTGTGCTATTAATTCTTCCATTTTGCTGTGAATGCTTCATACATTCAGATATAGTGCCTTTAGGTTTGACTTTTTTTCTATTTTTTCCTGATGCCACTTTTATCGTTCATGTCCTATTACCTTTGTTACCCTCACTGTCCCTTTCTGATCCACCTTGTTTCATTATTACACAAATATTGCTCTGCTCTAGAGCCTTGACATTTCCCTTGCTGCTTTTGAAGTTATCCTTTGCTGAATCCTCCCTCTTGGTTTGATAGTAATGGCAGAGTAAGGGACATCTGGGATCATGATTTGTATTGGCTGGTGGTAATGGCCCCCACCACTTCATGAATGCCACGTTTTTAGATGCCAGATCAGTCCTAAATCTATCTCGTTTAGCACAGGGGTAGTGCCACACAGCATGATGGAGCATATCCTCATTGTGAAGAAGGAGCTTTGCCTTCACAAAGACTGTGTGGTGGTCACTGCTACCATTAGCGTCCTGGATAAGTGCATCTGTGACAGGTCGATTAGTGAGGATTTTAGGTTGGTTTTTCCTTCGTGTTTATTTTCCTCATCACCTGTCCGATCTGGCAGATATGTCCTACAGGACTTGGTCAGAAATGCCTCTGAGCCACTTTTGATGAACATTGAGGTCTCCCACCTAGAGTGCATTCTGTGCCCTTGCAAACCTCAGTGGCTTTTCCAAGAGGTATTCAGCATCAATTGAGGGAAGATATTAGGTGGTAATCAGCAGATTTTCTTGCCCATATTTGAGCTGAGACCTCATGGGGCCTGGACTCAATGTTGTGGACTTCCAGGTCCACTTCTTCCCAACTGTATATATAGAATCACAGAATTGTCACGGTGCAAAAGGAGCCATTTAGTCTATTGTGTCTCCCCCAGCTCTCCAAAATGAGCATCATAACTTAGTGCCATTTCCCAGCCTTTTCCCCATATCCCTGCATATTGTTTCTATTCAATTAATCATCTAATACCCCCTTGAATGCCTCAATTAAACCTGCCTCCACCACACTTTCAGGCAATCCATTCCAGAACTGAACCACTCACTGTGTGAAAAGGTTTTTACTCACATCACATCTTTTGAAAATCACTTTAAATCTTTGCCTTCTTGTTCTTGTTCCTTTTACAAATGGCATAGCACAATGCCCCAACCTCAGTCTGGGACATTGATTGTAAGATATGATTCTGTGAGTTAGGCTGTTGCTTGATTCATCTGATTTGATTTGATTTATGATTGTGACATGTGCTGGTTCCAGAGAAAAATATGGTTTCTTGCACGCTAAATAGACAAAACATACCGTACATAGGGAAGGAAAGGAGAGAGTGCAAAATGTAGTGTTACAGTCATAGATAGGGTGTAGAAAAAGATCAACTTAATGCGGGGTAGGCAAATTCAAAAGTGATGGCAGCAGGGAAGAAGCTGTTCTTGAGTCAATTGATATGTGTCTTCAGACTTTTTAAAATCTTTTTCCCAATGGAAGAAGGTGGAAGAGAGTATGTCCGGGGTGTGAGGGGTCCTTCATTATGCTGGCTGCTTTTCTGAGGCAGAGGGAAGTGTAGACAGAATTAATGGATGGGAGGCTGGTTTGAGTGATGGATTGGGCTTCGTTCACAACCCTTTGTAGTTTATTGCGGTCTTCGACAGAGCAGGAGCCATACCAAGTTGGGAACAGCTGTCTCAACTCTGGCATGAGTTGCCCCACCTGTTGGTGAAGAGGACTTTGCAATGTCGACCAGCAGAATGGGTGTGCCTTTGTTGTATCTCCTCTTAGGTCATTGCAGGCTTGCCTGTCCAGTTTAATTCTAATTGGAAAGAAACAGAAAATGCTGAAAACCCTTCATCAGTTCTGATGACCATTGAACTGAAACATTAAGCGGGGTTTTCCACGCAATCAGCTATGCGTTTGGCCGCAGCGGAGCACAACTCACCATTGGCCAGCAGTGGAATGTTTTGGTCCTGAGGTTGCCAACAGGGCTTCCCATTGAACACACCCCTCACTTCCGCAAAACCTGCGGTGGGATGCACCGTCAGCAGGACCAGAAGATTCTGCTAGCGTGAACTGCTGGAAAATCCCACCCAATACTCTGCTTCTTTCCATAAATACTACCTGACCTGCTAAGTATTTCCAGCATTATCTGTTTTTATTTCAAACTTCAAGCATCTGCAGAGCTTGGCTTTTTTATTCTTTATTAGATTTTTCCATAGCAGATTGAGAGAACTGAATAACTTGCTAAGCCATTTCATTGGGAATTGTTGAGAGTTTTGAGTCACATGTGGGCCAAATTAGGTAAGAACAGTAGAAATTGTTCGCTAAAGATTACCAGTGAACCAGATGGGTTTTTACAACAGTCGTTGTCACCATTACTGAGACTAGGTTTTTATTCTAGATTAATTTAATTAATTGAATTTCAATTCGCCCTGCTGCCATGTCACCTCTGAATCATCAATCCAGACTTCTAGATTACAGATCCAGTAATATTGGGCGGCACGGTAGCACAGTGGTTAGCACTGCTGCTTCACAGCTCCAGGGTCCCGGGTTCGATTCCCGGCTCGGGTCACTGTCTGTGTGGAGTTTGCACATTCTCCTCGTGTCTGCGTGGGTTTCCTCCGGGTGCTCCGGTTTCCTCCCACAGTCCAAAGATGTGCGGGTTAGGTTGATTGGCCAGGTTAAAAATTGCCCCTTAGAGTCCTGGGATGCATAGGTTAGAGGGATTAGCGGGTAAATATGTGGGGGTAGGGCCTGGGTGGGATCGTGGTCGGTGCAGACTCGATAGGCCGAATGGCTTCCTTCTGCACTGTAGGGTTTCTATGATTTCTATGATTACCACTTTGCTACCATTTCAAATTGCTCTTGCATTTCCTGCTCCAGTGTTTGCAAGTAGTAGTTCTTGGGTCTCTGAAATGATAAAGGCACAAGGATGTAGGATTGTGGTGAAGCAAGAGTTGGGTGACGAGTGGAGCAAAAGGCACATGCTGGCATCATAACTGCAGGTTGTTAATCAGAGGAGATCATGGGAAGAAGGGGAGGTAAGAGGATGGATTAGATAGAAACACACTGACATCTCCTATGGCTTTCGCCCTGCTGCTAGTCATGGCCTCATCTATGGCCAATACAATGATGGCCAGCACTGCCACCTCCTTGGGAGAGTGACATACAGCCAAGCTTATACTCCATCTGTTAGGTACCACCCCTTCCAACCCTGGGCCATCTTTTCCGACAAGAGAGAGGAAAATGTGTCAGTGAATGTGGTGCAATATGTTTGGGTGATGTGCCCATCATAGTTGATTAGCTAGTGGTATTTTTGAGATGTGAGTGTGAGGCTCGTAGAGTGCCAAGTGCGTGAGGGTAAGTTGAAGATATAAATGTAAGGTATGTGCGTTGCTTCGTCGAGAATGTTGATAATTGAGTGTAGGAGATATGGTGAAATCAGATAGTGTGTAAGCTAGTATCCCATTTGTAAGACTATGGTACTTGAAGATGCAGTCACTGACCTTGACCACTTGTGTTAGATCATTGAACTTCTTGTGGCACTACAGCTGGGTGCATTTCTAGTTTCATTGCCTTCATAATGTCTGCCTGTAAGCCTGTTGGCCCCCTGAGGCAAGAGGACCTCTGTCCCCCTGTTCATTTCCTATACCAAGTGCCTCCAGTGCTACATCTGACAATCTTGGGAGCATGCTCTTTGACCCGTTGTGTCATTTTCATTATTATTTCTGGTCAGAGACTTTTCAGTAATCGGTTTGAGGTCCTGCTGCAGCCAGAATGCACCTCCTTTATGAGGTGCAAGCTGGCTTTAAACAGGTATGTTTGACTTATTTATGGCTCATTTAAATTAGAAAACAGCAGGAACTTAAGTTCAACCTCACATCTGTTTCCTGGTCTAATCCAATTTTTAGTCCTTTTGGTTGATGTATAGCAAGCATGTGCTTTTCAGACTCTTCTCCCAATCCTGAAAGTATTATTTTCTTACGAAAGTGCATATGCATTAATGACCCCAACAGAACCATGTGGCAATGGCCATTCATCATGTATGAGCCTAAACACTGAAAATATCGACAATTTTCAAAGATGAGATTGGAGTGGAGAATAGTGCAGAGCTCTTCCATTTGTGACGTATGTTGTTCAGCAGGATAGAGAAATTTTAAAAAATGATCCATTCTTTCACATAGGCCAATACCACGAACAAAAGAATTTAAAAGCCTGATTTATTCCTTCATTCATCTGAACTCTTCCCTCAAACATCAGCGACCTACCTCACAGCACTCCTCTACAGTTTAGGGTATTTTTGTTCAAACACTTTGTATATTTTTTACATGCAATTTGTATTTGAAGACTTGTACAAGTGATAGTCATTGAGCAAAGACAAAGTGACCCAAACAGGCCTATAAGCATTTCAAGTTCCCCCTTCCAACCCCTCCAGTGGAAGAGTCCTGGTATCCCCAAGGAAACAGCTCATGTTTCACAATTCATTCACTTTAATTTACTGTCTTGAAGCCTGATGACACCTTGTTCATTCTTAAAGTGTGAAAAACTCCTGTTCGCTGCAGAAATGATTAAATTATTCCTTTTAATCTTATGACTGCATTCATAATAAATCACATATAATTAATATTTCATTTTGGTGCTTAGACACAGGCAAAGAAACACATTTTGAGCCTTCAGTTAAAGTCCTTTCATCTTTGTGCTAAGAGGAAATATTCAGTGAAAATCAACTGCTCATTACTCCATCGCTTTATGTTTTCAGACAGTGATGTTGCAAATATAACTCTTAACTCACAGAGACTTTAAATTACAAAGTCTTCACGGAGGCTCATTCCAAACTATCCAAGGTAAATCCTTTGATAGTGTCCTATTAAGTTGTCTGTCATGGTTCCGTTCTTCCCCTGTGTCAGATAGTTATGTTTTTAATCTAACTCCAGCACATAATCCACATTGACGTTCCCAGAGAAATACTGAACCACTGAGGCACTGTTGGAGGTGCCACCTCTTCGATGAGACATTAAGCCAAGATCCCTGACTTCTCACTCAGGATGAGTGATACAGAGCAATGGTGTGGTGCTGTAGTAATTGACAAAGGGATACAGCCCTGTGCATTATGCAACCGGGCAGTATGGTACAGTGCTGAGTGAAACGGAGTGACAGCCTGGTGTGGTGCTGAGTGACATGGAGAAACAGTTTATGACTGAGCTCAACAAATCAATCCTTCGATCTAGTCTGTGGCTGGAGGAACTAGACGGGAATGTACATCAGTGCAGTGATCCTTTGAGAAAGAGGAGGTTGGGTTGAGCTGTGGGACCACCTTGCCCAGTGACATCGGATACCTTTCCTCTCAGTTCAGTGTCTGGGCTTTTACATGAAGGCTGAATAAAATGAAAACAAGCCAGCCAGCTTGAAACATGCTCAGTGATGTATCTCCCAGTCAGTGCTATATGCTCACTCAGATTCCTGTATTAGGACCCAACATCTGCTCTTTAGCTTCAGGCAGCAGAATTATGAACAGATGTTGGCTAATTATTGTTTACCTTGTACTTCGGTGAAATTTGTGCTTGAATGCCACTCAGCCCTGATTTTGTTTGAACTGGTTACTACATGCAAAAGCAGCCACAATCTCAATACACTGCAGACAGCCTCATTCACTCCATTTCATCAAAGAATCATAGAATCCCTACAGTGCAGAAGGAGGTCATTCGGCCTGTCGAGTCTGCACCAACTCTCTGACAGGGGGCCCGATTTAAATCGCGGTAAAATTGGGCGTCGGGCCTATACCGCGATCTGCACCCAATTTTGAGCAGATCGCAGCTTTACTGACACCCGATTCGGGCGCGGGTCTGGCCCGCGCCCGAATCGGGTGGCCCGATGATTTAAATGCATTTGCATTTGCATGCATTTAAATCGACTTAATGAACCGCGCGCCCAATTCTACCGCCAAATCCCACTTTACTGTCTTCTGGTCCGTTCCGCATCCGCACTCTAATCGACCTGCAAAATAAAAGTCTGAAGACATCGCTGCAGCTTCCGAAGAGCAGAGTCAGAGCCTCCAATGGCTCTCTGACCCAGGTCATCCTCTGGTTGGGAAAGGAGGGGAGGAGGAGGGGGGGGGGCTGGACCCAGATCATCCTCTGGTCGGGGGGGTGGGGGGAGGGGGGGGGAAGAGGGTGGGAGGAGGGGGTGGATGGGGGGGGGGGGTGGAGGAGGAGGGTGGGAGGAGGATGGGGGGCCGGGACCCAGATCCTCCTCTTGTCGGGGGTGGGGGGGGGGTCCGCTGCCAGTCTGCGGCCAATCCCTCCTCCCGGAGTGGACGTGCAGCCATGCCATCCCACAAAACCTTCAGGATGAAGCGATTCCTCGCTAAGAAGATGAAGCAGAACCGGCCGATTCCACAGTGGATCCGCATGAAAACCGGCTACAAGATCAGTAGAAGTCCAAGAGGAGACACTGGAGAAGGACCAAGCTGGGCCTGTAAAGGGATACACCATCACTGGTACACTACCAGCCACAGCCATCTCTCCCGCTCTCTTGCCCCTGCAGGGAAGAGTAATCTGTGGCTGGTAGTGTACCAGTGATGGCGTATCCCTTTACAGGCCCAGCTTGCTCCTTCTCTAGTGTCACCTCTTGGACTTGTACTGATCTTGTAGCCGGTTTTCATGTGGATCCACTGTGGAATCGGCCAGTTCTGCTTCATCTTCTTAGCGAGGAATCGCTTCATCCTGAAGGTTTTGTGGGATGGCATGGCCGCATATCCACTCCGGGAAGAGGGATCGGCCGCAGACTGGCAGCGGACCCTCCAACACCGCACACCCCCCGCCCCCCCCGACCAGAGGATGATCGTCAGAGAGCCGCTCTCTCCGCTTTCTGCTTTTTTTTTCTTTTGCGCCCGGGCGCGCTCTGTCAGATTTTTTCGAACTGCGCATGCGCAGTTCAGAGCTCCGATCAGTCCGCCAGCGCTAAGCCCCGCCCACAGCGCGAATCGGACCGGAGCCGGCAAAACACGTATGGGCGCGCTGGAAAGAGGATTCTAGGCGCAGATCTATTTGACGCCCAGATTCGGCACTTAGACTCAAAATGGTAAAATCAGGCCCAGAGTATCCTACCCAGGCCCACCCTCCGCCCTGTCCCCATAACCCCATGCATTTACCCCGCTAATCCCCCTAACCTACACATCTTGAGACACTAAGAAGCAATTCATCTAACCTGCACATCTTTGGACTGTGGGAGGAAACTGGAGCACCCAGAGGAAACCCATGCAGACATGGGAAGACCGTGCAAACTCCACACAGACAGTGACCCAAGGCTAGAATCGAACCTGGGTCCCTGGCACTGTGAGGCAGCAGTTAAGCCTTAACTTCATTGTGAAGCCTCATTTCACAGGAAACAAATACTGTCCTATCGAAATACACCCAGGGCAGATAGATTATCTGTTGCAGGATGAGAAATGAGACATGGCCAAGAATAGATTCGAGGGGGCTCTCAGATGTAACTGTGTGGGAATGGGAACATTGCAGGAGCTTCTACGACTTAATAAATGAGAATGAAACCAATCAAAGTAAGTCCCACCCAGCTGGACAATGGAGGAAGGTGTAGTTAACCACTTCAATGGCTGCAGAGAAGTTGAGAAGTATGACGAGGGCCAATTTACCCCAATCACAGTAACATAGAATATCATTTGTGACTGTGATGAGGGCCCTTGCAATACTGTGGTAGGACAGGAACCTAACTGGAAGGATTCAATGGTATTCCCATAAAGATAGGCACAATTTGGGAGGTGAAAATCTTGGAAGGGAATAGCAGTCTGGAGATGAGGTGAAGTTTCATGAACAGAGGGGATAAACGTGGGTTTATTGAGGTGAACCATGATGACAGTTGCAAAATTGAGTTTTAAGTTCCAGTCTCCAGATTGATTTAAGAGGACGTGCATAGGTATGGTAGCATAGTGAATGTGCTAGTTTGAGACATTTACAACACAGAAGGAGTTCCAGGTCATGACCACTCACTGTGTAGAAATATTCTTCCTTGCATTCTCCTGTCCAAGATCTCTGTCTTCTAGTCCTATGTATGTACCATCAGCTAATGGGAAGAGTTATTTCCTGGAATATTTACCTCAGCCTGATACAATCGTGAACACTTCTATTAAACTGATCCATATTTTGATTTAATAGAAGTCGGCTCATGAAGAAAGTAAGGAGGTGTGGGATAGAGGGAAATTTGGCCGATTGGATAAGTAGCTGGCTATCTCATAGAAGACAGAGGGTGGTGGTGGATGGAAAGTTTTCTGACTGGAGACCAGTTACCAGCGGTGTACCGCAAGGATCAGTGCTGGGTCCTCTGCTATTTGGGATTTTTATCAATGACTTGGAGGAGGGGGCTGAAGGGTGGATCAGGAAATTTGCGGATGACACCAAGATTGGTGGAGTAGTGGATGAGGTAGAGGGCTGTTGTAGGCTTCAAAGAGACATTGACAGGATGCAGAGCTGGGCCGAAAAATGGCAGTTTAATCCTGATAAGTGCAAGGTGATTCATTTTGGTAGGACAAATTTGAATGCGGATTACAGGGTCAACGGCAGGGTTCTGAGGAATGTGGAGGAACAGAGAGATCTTGGGGTTCATATCCACAGATCTCTGAAGGTTGCCACTCAAGTGGATAGAGCCGTGAAGAAATATAGTGTGTTAGCGTTTATTAACAGGGGGTTTGAGTTTAAGAGCCGTGGGGTTATGCTGCAACTGTACAGGACCTTGGTGAGACCACATTTGGAATATTGTGTGCAGTTCTGGTCACCTCACTATAAGAAGGATGTGGAAGCACTGGAAAGAGTGCAGAGGAGATTTACCAGGATGCTGCCTGGTTTGGAGGGTAGGTCTTATGAGGAAAGGTTGAGGGAGCTAGGGCTTTTCTCTTTAGAGCGGAGGAGGTTGAGAGGCGACTTAATAGAGGTTTATGATGATGAGGGGGATTGATAGAGTGGACGTTCAGAGACTATTTCCTTGGGTGGATGTAGCTGTTACTAAGGGGCAGAACTATTAGGTTTGTGGTGGAAGATATAGGAGGGATGTCCGAGATAGGTTCTTTACTCAGAGAGTGGTTGGGGTGTGGAATGGACTGCTGTGATAGTGGAGTCGGACACTTTAGGAACTTTCAAGCGGTTATTGGATAGGCACATGGAGCACACTAGAATGATAGGGAGTGGGATAGCTTGATCTTGGTTTTGGAAAAGGTTTGGCACAACATCGTGGGCTGAAGGGTCTGTTCTGTGCTGTACTGTTCTATGTTCTATGTACCTTAGAATCATTGAATCCCTACAGTGCAGAAAGAGGCTATTCAACCCATCGAGTCTGCACTAACTCTCTGACAGAGCATCCCACCCAGGCCCTATCCCTGTAACCCCACATATTTACGCCGCTCACCCCCCTAAACTATACATCTTTGGACACTGAGGGGCAATTTAGCATGACCCATCCACCTAACCTGCACATCTTTGGATTGTGAGAGGAAACAGGAGCACCCAGAGGAAACCCACACAGACACAGGGAGAACGTGCAAACTCCACACAGGATAGTCATCCAAGGCTGGAATTGAGCCCAAGTCCCTGGCTCTGTGAGACAGCTGTGCAAACCGCTGTGCCATCGTGCCAGCCGTTAAACATAGGGATATTAGATCAAGCCCTGAATTGCACAAGTCCCAGCCAACCTCCTGACTGGCCCAGGTATTAGATTGCGCAGTCTGCCATTATGGAGGGTTGACTGCAATTTTATTATGGAGACATAATTGAAGGGAGAAAAGTGTTGAGGAGCACAGGAATCAGCTATCCTTACTTCTGCTGAGTTCAGTTGTGAAGAAAAGCAGACTGTGTTATCCTTCACTTATATGCTATCCAGTAATTCCTGTTAGCAATCTAATGATGGGTGTCAGTCCAGTTGCTGGTCTTGTGATCTCTGCAGTGGGACTTGCTGCTGAGATGTTCATTCAAAGCTCTCACATGATAAGCAGCACTGCGAGAGAGATCCTGGTTTCAGTGGGAATATCCAAGCCAGAGAAGTGTGTTTGATTGCTCAGTCTATCCCTGCACTTAATATTCACCCCCTCCCCATATCAGACCAGGCTGCACTATGGTTTCCATTTTATCAACTCACCGAGTTTACGACATCAAGTTGGTAGCATACTTTCCTCTGAATTCCAGGGTTCTGGGTTCATGTCGCACTCCTGGACTTGAGCATAAAATCTATGCTGGGTGGAACTCTCCCATTTAAGACTGTGCTGTGGCAGGTATAGGAATGTCTCCCACTGGCAGCCGGTGGAAAGACATTCCGAATCCTCCGGCTCTGACTTCTTTAATTTTGTACCCAGCTGTTATTCGCCAAATTCAGTGGCGGGACAGGTCTGGATAGCGTGTAGCTGCCGTCGTGTCCGGGTGCTATATTGAAAAGGCGTTCAACATCGCTGACCCACCATTGAAGAAAGAAGGTGAACCTCCTGAAAATGAAGAAAGATCTCTGGGAGCACTTGTGAGCCTGGAAGTTGGATTATTTGAAAATGAAGGTGGATCTGAGGCTGGACACGAAATCTGGAAGGTCCACCTGCAGATGCACACCCAAATCACTGCGGTGGTATTTCAGGGTCCAGGGTCCTGGGCAGCCTCCATCCTGAACTCTGAAGGCAGCCCCAGGCACTGTTCAAATGGGTCCCAACATCTGCATGCCATGTTATACGAATGTGTTTCCTCTGGCATGATGGGCCTTCAGCTGCATCTCATTAACAGGATGCAAATGAGGTTCATGCAGAGGTTTTCCAACCCTCTGTGAGAGATACCAGCAGAAGATCCCTCTGTAAATTCATATTCTGCCACCGTGCCCACCATTGAACACACCAGGTGGGGCTTGGGAAAACCTGTGAACCAGGACAGTACTGAAGGAGCATTACGTTACTTTAGGTGCTGCTTTTTGAATGAGATGTTAATGCAAAGCCCCATCTGATTGTTTGGGTGGATGGAAAAGATCCCATGATATTATTTTGAAGTAGAGCACGGGTGTTGTCCCCATGTCATATTTTCCTTCGGTCAACATCACAATAAACAGATTATCTGATCATTATCACATTGGTGTTTGTAGGAGTTTGCTGAGCACAAATTAGATGCTGCGTTTGCTAAATTACATCACAATGGCTACATTTCAAAAAGTACTTAATTGGTTTGAAAACACTTCTAGACATCTGGAGGTCATGAACTGTGCCATATAAAGTCTTCCTTACTTCTTTCTTCCTTTCTCCCACTGAGTTGGACAAGAGCAACGATATTGTGGGAGCACTGTTACCTCCAAATTACCCCTCCAAGCCACTAATGTGGACATCTATCTCCATTCTTTCATCGCCATGTCAATATCCTGCAAATTTCTACCTAGGCCCATTATGGCAGCATGATCACTTCAGTGTTTCAATGAGAGGCTATCCTTGCCTGTGTCACTCACCGTCATTGCAAGAACAGCAAAAGAAAATTGTTGTAGCAAGAGCAGGACCTTGGGAGAAGAGAAACCAAATTAAGATGAGAAGTTGTTATTGATTGAGTTAACCGTCACCCTGGGCTCCCAATGATCATAATGATCATTCACTCTGAGATGGTAATTGAAAATATGTAGTGTATCACTTCGCCCTTCCCTCATTAAACCATAATTATTTCAGGGAGTGTTGGGTAAACTTTAATTTGCTCCTAATTGTTCTTGTATGTGATGAGTTTTGATTCGACAGAGGCCTCGGCTTTTAACAATCAAATTAGTTTCTGGATATGGATGGCTCCAAGCTCTTCACATAGAGAATAACTCTCCAGAGACTAATAGGGGAAATGGATGTTCCATGTACTTCAAACGCATAGCTCAAAATTATTAGAATTTGAAACTTCACTTATGTTGAGTGTGTTCATCCATATTTCATTGATGAGGGCAGAATCCTCCCAAAAAAATTCAAAGTGTCGAATTCACGTGAAAACGAGTAATTTGCACTGGATTTTTTCAGTGGGAGCGTGAATATTATTAAATTTCAGGTGGCGGGGCCTATCCCCGCTGAAGAGGGCGGCAGCATAGCGGTGAGCGGGCCACTGCGCATGCGCAGATCTGACAGTGTCGATGGCCTCCCGCTTGATGGCCAGCTTGATCGCTGGCCAACCCCGCGACCCTCAAAACCCTGGCTCTCTGTACCTCCATGGCCAGATGCTGCCCGCCTCCCCTGGCCCGTTGCGATTTCCACCCCCCACCGCATCTATCCATTCTGTTCTGTGGCAACGCTAGATGTGTTTGGTGGGACAGTGTAGAGGAAACTTTAATCATTTATTTGAATTAAAAATTATTTCACGGAATGTGGGTTTCACTGGCTAGGCAGCATCTGTTGCCCATCCCTAGTTGCCCTTCAGAAGGTGCTGGTAAACTGCCTTCTGGAACCCTGCAGTCCCTGAGTTGAAGGTACACCCACAGTGATGTTAGGGAGGGAGTTCCAGGATTTTGACCCAGCGAGATTGAAAGAACGGTGATATATTTCCAAGTCAGGATGGTGTGTGGCTTGGACACAGATTTTTAATCAGTAAGGAAACCAAAGGTACTGGGGATAAGGCAGGAAAGTGGAGGTGTCAGATCAGTCACAATCTCATTGAACGGCAGAGCAGACTCAATGGGCTGATGGCCTATCTTTGCTCCATACATGTGCCTTCTGCCTTTGTCCTTCTAGGTGGCAGAGGTTGTGAGTTTAGAATGTGCTGTCGAAGAAGCATTGGTGAGTTGCTGCAGTGCATTTTGTGCATGGTACACACTGCTGCCACTATGCGTCAGTGGTGGAGGGACTAAATGTTTGAAGTGGTGAATGGGGTGTCGATCAAATGGGCTACTTTGTCCTGGATGGTGTCAATTTCTTACATGTTGTTGCAGCTTCACTTGTCCAGGAAAATGGAGAGTATTCCATCATGTTCCTGAGTTGTGCCTTGTGGATGGTGGACAGACTTTGGGGAGTCAGGACGTGAGTTACTCACCACAGAATCCCCAGCATCTGATTGCTTTTGTAGCCACAGCATTTATATGGCATGGCCAGTTCATTTTTGGTCAGAAGTAACCCCTCGGATGTTGATAGTGTCGGTACCATTGAATGTCAAGGGACGATGGTTAGATCCTCTCTTGTTGGAGAAGGTCATTGCCTGGCACTTATGGGCATGAATGTTACTTGACATTTGTCAGCCAAAGCTTGATATTGCTGCATTTGGACATGGACTGTTTCAGTATCTGAGGAGTCTTTAATGGTATAGAACCTTATGCAGTCATCCCTACTTCTAATCTTATGAAGGAGGGAATATCATTGATGAAGCATCCGAAGGTGACTGGGCCTAGGGCAATACCCTGTGGAAGTCCAGCGGTGGTACCCTAGAGCTGAGATGATTGACATCCAACCACCACAATCGTTTTCCTTATTACTAGCTATGACTCCAACCAATGGAGAGCAATCCCTCCTGATTCCCATTGACTTTACTTTTCTTAGGGCTGCTTGATGCCACATTTGGTCAACTGTTGCCTTTGATGTCAAGGGCAGTTACTCTCACCTGACTTCTGGAGTTCAACTTTTTTGTCCATGTTTGAACCAAGGTTGTAATGAGGTCAGGAGCTGAGTAACCTTGATAGAACCCAAACTGAGCATCAGTGTAAAGGCCATTGCTATGTAGGTGATGCTTGATGGAACTGTTGACAACACCTTCTACCACTTTGCTGATGGTCAAGAGTATACATATCGGGTGATAATTTGTCAGGTTGGATCTGTCCTTTTTATGCACGGTAAGAAGTCTCACAACACCAGGTTAAAGTCCAACAGATTTATTTGGAATCACGAGCTTTCGGAGCACTGCTACTTCATCAGGTGAGTGGAGGTAGGTTCACAAACATGGCATAAATAGACAAAGACACAATTGCAAGATAATTACAGATTGGAATGGAAAGAATGGTTGGAATGCGAGTCTTTACAGGTAATCTAGTATTTACAGGTACAAACAGTGTGCGTGGAGAGAGGGATAATCACAGGTTAAAGAGGTGTGAATTGTCTCAAACCAGGACAGTTAGTAGGATTTTGCAAATCCAGGCAGTATCGTGGGGGTTACAAATAGTGTGACATGAACCCAAGATCCCGGTTGAGGCTACCTTCATGTATGCAGAACTTGGCTATCAGTTTCTGCTCGGCGATTCTGCGTTGTCGTGTGTCTTGAAGGCCACCTTGGAAAACGCTCACCCGAAGATCAGAGGCTGAATGCCCTTGACTGCTGAAGTGGTCCTCAACTGGAAGGGAACACTCCTGCCTGGTGATTGTTGTGCGGTATCCGTTCATCCGTTGTCGTAATGTCTGCATGGTCTCACCCATGTACTATGCCTCAGGACATCCTTTCCTGCAGCGTATGAGGTAGACAATGTTGGCCGAGTTTGTACCGTGTACCTGGTAGGTGGTGTTCTCATGTGTGATGGTGATATCCATGTTGATGATCCGGCACGTCTGGCAGAGGTTGCCGTGGCAGGGTTGTGTGATATCATGGTCAGTGTTCTCCTAAAGGCTGGGTGGCTTGCTGCGAACAATGGTCTGTCGGAGGTTGGGCGGTTGTTTGAAGGCAAGTAGTGCGGGTGTGGGGATGGCCTTGGCAAGATGTTCATCTTCATCAATGATATGTTGAAGGCTTTGAAGAAGATGTTGTAGTTTCTTCGCTCTGGGGAAGTACTGGATGATGAAAGGTACTCTGTTGGTCGTGTCCAGTATTTGTCTTCTGAGGAGGTCGGGACGGTTTTTCGCTGTGAGCACATTGGAACTTTCGATCTTACCAGGGTTCTTTCAGTGTCTGTAGGTGTCTGTGGTGTTCCTTCTCGTCTGAGTAGATCCTGTGTATACGGAGGGCTTGTCTGTAGGGAATGACTTCTTTAACGTGTTTAGGGTGGAAGCTGGAGAAGTGGAGCATCGTGAGGTTATCCATGGGCCTGTGGTAGATTAGGGAAATAAATAGTGATATCTTGAGGAATGTAGATATTACAGAGGAGTTGCTGGAAGTCTTCAAGCTCATCAAGGTAAATAAATCCCGGGACCTGATGAAGTGTATCCCAGGAGGTTGTAGGAGGGTAGGGAAGAAATTACGGGTCCCCTAGCAGAAATATATGAATCATCGACAGCCACAGGTGAGGTGACTGAAGATTGGAGGGGGGCAAATGTTGTGCCTTTGTTTAAGAAGGGCTGCAGGGAAAAGCCTGGGAACTATAGGCTGGTGAGCCTAGCATCTGTAGTGGGTCAGTTGTTAGAAGGTATTCTGAGAGACAGGATCTACAGGCATTTAAAGAGGCATGGACTGATTAAGGACAGTCAACATGGCTTTGTGAGTGGAAAATCATGTCTCAATTTTGATTGAAATTTTTGAAGGGGTAACCAAGAAGGGAGATGAGGACAGTGCAGTTGATGTTGTCTACATGGACTTCATCAAGGCCTTTGACAAGGTACCGCATGGTAGGTTGTTGCAGAACGTGAAATCTCACGGGATCCAGGGAGAGGTAGCCAAATGGATACAAAACTGATTTGATAACAGGTGGTTGCAGAGGGCTGTTTTTCAAACTGGAAGCCTGTGACTAGCAGTGTACCTCAGGGATCAGTCCTGGATCCATTGTTATTTGTCATTTATATTCATGATTTTGATGAGAATTTCAGAGGCATGGTTAGTAAGTTTGCAAATGACACCAAGATTGGTGGCATGGTGGACAGTGGAGCAAGCTTTGTAGGATTGCAATGGGATATTGATCAATTGGGCTGGTGGGCTGATTAATGGCAGATGGAGTTTAATTTAGATAAATGCGAGGTGATGCATTTTGGTAGATTGAACTAGGGCAAGACTTACTCAGTTAATGGTAGGGTGTTGGCGAGAGATATAGAGCAAAGAGATCTAGGGGTACAAGTTCATAGCTCCTTGAAAGTGGAGTCATAGGTGGACAGAGTGGTGAAGAAAGCATTGGGCATGCTTGGTTTCATTGGTCAGAACATTGAATATAGGAATTGGGGCATCTTGTTGAAGTTGTACAAGACATTGGTACAGCCAAACTTGGAATACTGTGTACAGTATTATAGAAAGGATATTATTAAACTAGAAAGAGTGTGGAAAAGATTTACTAGGATGCTACCGGGACTTGATGGTTTGAGGTACAAGGAGAGGCTGGATAGACTGGGACTTTTTCTCTGGAGCATAGGAGACTTAGGGGTGATCTTATAGAGGTCTGTAAAATAATGAGGGGCATAGATCAGGTAGATAGTCAACATCTTTTGCCAAAGGCAGGGGAGTCTAAAACTAGAGAGCATACGTTTAAGGTGAGAGATACACAAGGGTCCAGAGGAGCAATTTTTTCACATACAGGGTGGTCAGTGGTAATAGCTGCCAGAGGTAGTAGTAGAGGCGGGTACAATTTTGTCTTTTAAAAAGCATTTAGACAGTTACATGGGTAAGATGGTTATAGAAAGAGAGATATGGGCCAAACATGGGCAATTGGGACTCGCTTAGTGGTTTAAAAAAAAGGCGGCATGGACAAGTTGGGCTGAAGGACCTGTTTCCACTCTGAAAACCTCAATGCCAATTTGAAGCTGAATTGGAACAGCTTCTGGAGCACAAGTCTTCAGCACTATTTCCAGATTATTGGCTGGGCCCATAGCCTTTGCAGTAGTCAGTGTCTTCAGCACTTTTGGCTGAAGATGGTTGCAAATGCTGGCTCCCCCATCACTGTGGATGGAGATATTTATGGGGCCTCCCCCTCCAGTGAGTTGTTTAATTGTCCACCACCATTCACGGCGAGATGTGGCAGGACTGCAGAACTTAGATCTGATCTGTTGATTGTGGGATTGCTTAGCTCTGTCTGTCACATGCTACTTACACTGTCTGGCAGCAAGTAATCCTGTGTTGTAACTTCACCAGGTGGCACCTCTCACCAGCTGGCACCAGGTGTGATCTCTCCCTCAATGTCAGTAAAACGAAGGAGATAGCCATCGACTTCAGGAAGAATAGTGGAGGACATGCCCCTGTCTACATCAATGGAGATGAAGTGGAAATGGTCAGGAGCTTCAAGTTTTTAGGCGTCCAAATCACCAACAACCTACCTTGGTCCCTCCACGCTGACACTATAGTTAAGAAAGCCCATCAACGCCTTTATTTTCTCAGGAGGTTAAGGAAATTCGCATGTCCACTATGACTCTCACTAATTTTTACAGAGGCACCATAGAAAGCATTCTTTCTGGTTGTATCACAGCTTGGTATGGCTCCTGCTCTGACCAAGACTGCAAGAAACTACAAAGGGCTGTCAACATAGCCCAGTCCATCCAACTCAAGAACAGCTTCTTCCTTGCTGCCATCAGATCTTTCTCTACTCTCTAGTATGACTATAACACTACATTGTGCACTCTCTCCTCTATGAACGGTATGCTGTGTCATAGTGCACAAGAAACAATACTTTTCACTGTATACTATACAAGTGACAATGATAAATCAAATCAAATTTATCATACACTCTCTTTGTACATGTAGCCAACACGGTGGCACAGTGGTTGGTGTTGCTGCCTCACAGCGCCAGGGCCTGGGTTCAATTCCTGCCTTGGGTGACTGTTTGCATGTTCTCCTTGTATCTGTGTTGGGTTTCTTCTGGGTGTTCTGGTTTCCTCCCACAGTCCAAAGATGTGCAGATTAAGCAGATTGGCCCTGCTAAATATCCCTGAGTGTTGGGAGAATTAACAGGGTAGATACATGGGGTTACGGGGATGGGGCCTGGGTGGGATTGTTGTCAGTGCAGGCTTGATGGGGTGAATGGCCTCCTTCTGCACTGTAGTGATTTCCTTTTTTTAGCTGCCTTTGTTTTCCACATTCTGCCTTCTTCTCAACTGTATTAGGAGGCTGACATTTACTATAAACCTCTGTAGCCTAAGATTATGAGAAGCTTACGTTTCAGTAATTTTGTGCTGGCAACACATTTTAGGATCTTGCGTTATGTCCTGACAATCAGTATTCTGCCTGTCGTTCTGTTGCAGATGCAGGCTGGCCTGCAGTGCCTCCACTAGAGGTCCTCAGTGAGCTGCATAATTGTTCTCTTCCGCATGGTGTAGTTTGTGCACTGGGCACAATCAGGAAATTGCACCCAAAAGTTTCTTGAAATTTCACTGCTTAGGTTACAGTTCAAGTTTGCACTAAAATTCATTTTCACACAATCACGGTCATCAAATCTTCTATGAGACAGAAAAATCAGGCAGTATAATTCCTTGCTGTATTTAAGAAATCTGTGCAACTGTATCAATGGTAGTCATGATGTGGAGATGCCGGCGTTGGACAGGGGTAAACTCAGTAAGAGTTTTAACAAAACCAGGTTCTTTAACCTGTGCCTAATGCTCCCTCCACTCACATTGTCTGTATCTTTAAGACTTGATTAGCTGTAAAGATTCGCATTCTAATCAGTATTCCGTAAATTGATTTTGTGTCTCTGTATGCCTTGTTTGGGAGCAGATATCCACTCCACCTGACGAAGGAGCAGGACTCCGAAAGCTAATGGCATTTGCTACCAAATAAACCTGTTGGACTTTAACCTGGTTGACGCGCGATGTAACTCACGAGGCTAGAGATGCTCGAGGAAATAAAGGCTTTTATTAACTACTACAATAGAGCTACCATATATAATACACGATCCCAGATTGAGGGGTCCCAGACAGAGCAGTGACCTTTATACCAACGATGGTTCACCACATTCACCCCTCCTTTGAAGACAAAGGCCGGTGGGGTACAAAAAACACAGAACAATCAGTCTATAAGTTCAGACGGTCAGGGGGACCGCACCGTCGTTGTGACCTCCTCAACACCGGCGATGACACCGGAGTAGGCACTCGCGGTGGCGTTCTCCCCAAGGCGGTGTCCAACGGCTCCTCCAATGTCTCACGGGCCGGTTGACCCCGAGGTGGTGACAATCCACTGAGCTCGGACACACCTTGAAGTGGCGACCATCTCCTGGACTCAGGCAAGCTGTACACGGGAGTAAAAGGGTTAAGTGATGGTCCCGATGCTGCTCGCGCCGTGTCAGGAGGGAAACAATAGTTGGGGGGTCTCTAACAGGAGGTATGGGAGCGACTGGGGTTTCCAAGCCCCCTGCTGGCGCCAGGTCTCGAATCGAGACCGTGTCCTCTCGCCCGTCAGGGTATGCCACATAGGCATACTGAGGGTTGGCGTGGAGGAGATGGACCTGTTCAACCAAAGGGTCGGACTTGCGGGCCCTAACATGTCGCCGCAGGAGGACAGGTCCTGAGTACATCAACCAAGACGGTAATGAGGTCCCAGAGGAAGACTTCCGAGGGAATGAAAACAGCCTCTCATGGGGAGTAGCGTTGGTTGCCGTACACAGGAGTGAGCGTATGGAGTGGAGCGCATCAGGGAGCACCTCTTGCCAACGGGAGACTGGAAGGCTTTTTGACTTCAACGCCAGTAAGACAGCCTTCCAGACTGTAGCATTCTCACGTTCCACCTGTCCGTTACCCCTAGGGTTGTAGCTCGTGGTTCTGCTAGAGGCAATCCCGTATGAGAGCAGGTATTGCCTCAAGTCATCGCTCATGAACGACGAGCCCCTATCGCTGTGGATGTAGCAGGGGTACCCGAACAGGGTGAAAAGATCACGAAATGCCTTGATAACCGTGGCAGCGGTTGTATCAGAGCAGGGAATGACAAAAGGGAATCGTGAGTACTCATCAATGATGTTGAGGAAGTACACATTCCGATCTGTCGAGGGAAGGGGGCCCTTAAAGTCCACACTCAGTCTTTCGAAGGGACGAGTGGCCTTAACGAGTTGTGCCCTGTCAGGTCGGTAAAAGTGCGGTTTGCATTCCGCGCATACCCGGCAGCTTCTAGTTATGGACCTGACATCCTCCACCGAGTAGGATAGATTCCGGGCTTTTACGAAGTGGTAGAGCCGAGTGACCCCTGGATGGCAGGGGTCATTGTGGAGAGCCTGCAAACGGTCCTCCTGCATACTGGCGCATGTTCCATGCGACAGGGCATCCGAGGGCTCGTTGAGTTTCCCTGGACGATACATGATGTCGTAATTATAGGTGGAGAGTTCGATTCTCCACCTCAAGATCTTATCGTTCTTGATCTTGCCACGTAACATGTTATTGAACATGAACGCCACGGACCGCTGGTCCGTGATCAGGGTGAACCGTTTTCCCGCCAAGTAATGGCGCCAATGCCGGACGGCCTCCACAATGGCCTGGGCCTCCTTTTCCACCGCTGAATGTCGAATTTCGGGGCCTTGGAGGGTGCGAGAAAAAAAGGCGACGGGCCTGCCCGCCTGGTTAAGTGTGGCGGCCAGGGCAAAATCAGATGCATCACTCTCCACCTGGAAGGGGATGGACTCATCGACAGCGTGCATCGTGGCTTTCGCGATGTCGGCTTTTAGTTTTTCAAAGGCCAAACGAGCCTCTGGTGCTAGGGGAAAAGAGGTAGACTTGATGAGCGGACGGGCTTTGTCCGCGTAATTGGGAACCCACTGTGCGTAGTTAGAGAAGAAGCCTAAGCATCTTCTCAGTGCTTTTGCGCTAGTGGGCAGGGGATGTTCGAGGAGGGGACGCATACGGTCTGGATCAGGGCCAATGACCCCGTTTTCCACCATGTATCCGAGGATAGCTAGGCGGCACGTGCGAAATACACACTTCTCCCTGTTGTAGGTCAGATTCAGGCGAGATGCAGTGCGTAGGAATCTAAGGAGATTGGTATCGTGGTCCTGCTGGTCATGGCCGCAGATGGTGACATTATCCAGGTACGGGAAGGTCGCCCGCAGTCCGTTATGGTCCACCATTCGGTCCATAGCACGCTGGAAGACCGAGACCCCATTGGTGACCCCAAAAGGAACCCTTAGAAAATGGTACAAGCGACCATCCGCCTCAAAAGCCGTGTATTGTCGGTCCTCTGGGCGAATGGGGAGCTGGTGGTAGGCAGACTTTAGGTCGATGGTGGAGAACACCCGGTACTGCGCAATCTGGTTGACCATATCAGAAATGCGCGGGAGGGGATACGCATCCAGCTGCGTGTATCTATTAATGGTCTGACTATAGTCAATGACCATCCGGGGTTTGTTCCCACTCTTGACCACCACGACCTGTGCTCTCCAAGGACTAGCGCTAGATTGTATGATCCCTTCCTTGAGGAGCCGCTGAACCTCAGATCGAATGAAGATCCGATCCTCAGCGCTGTAACGCCTACTCTTCGTCGCGATGGGCTTGCAGCCTGGCACAAGATTCTGGAATAGGGAGGGTGTGGTAATCTTAAGCGCGAGAGGCGACAGGTGGAGCGCATTGGGCAATTTGGAGGCTGCTGTTCTCCCACTGAAAGCGGAGGGAGTGGCCCACCGTACTGTAGGGTTACACTCTTCAAGTGGACCATGAAATTTAGTCCGAGGAGTATTGGCGCGCAAAGGTGCGGTAACACCAGGAGCTTGAAGCTCTCGTAAACCGTGCCCTGCACCGTTAGATTTCCCACGCAACTCCCTAGCATGGTGACAGACCGGGACCTTGATGCCATCGAAATTGTCTGTTTGACAGGTTTGATCTGGAGGCCACACCGCTTCACGGCGTCTGGGTGAATAAAGCTCTCCGTGCTCCCGCTGTCAAACAGACAATAAATCATGCGTTTGTTTACCTATATGTCCATCATGGACTTGTCGAGTCTGTGAGGCTTTGCCTGGTCCAGGATGATCGACGCCACCGTTGGTTCGTGAGCGTCACTGCAGGCAGCTGAGATGGATGATGACGACCCCTGTTGGTCATTCGCGGTCGGTGCCGACCAAAATGGCTGCTCCCATAGGTCGCACGTGGGCGATGGCGCCAAAATCAGCGACCCCTGGTGGTCGCGCGTCTCTTGCGACTCCGTCGTCTGGAATGGCGACGTCCTGGCCTCGCACGTGGAAGAAACCCTTGACGATGCCGACGACGAGGAACCCGGCTCCGGGGAGTCGCAGGCCGCACTGCTGTTCCTGGAAGTAAGTTTGGATCGACATACCTTCGAATAATGCCCCTTCTTGCCGCAGGTGGAGCACAACACCGCTTTAGCGGGACATCGCTGCCGAGTGTGCTTCACTCCCCCACAGAAGTAACACCGCGGGCCGCCTGGAGCTGCTGCCGTCGTCAGGCCCGAGTGTGGGCACGCCATCACGCAGCTTTTCGAACCCGCTGGACGAAGTGGGATCTGTGACTGCTCCTGCCACGCTGTCTCCACGTGGTCTTCGGGATACATCGCTGGGCTTTTGGAGGCCGTTTCTAGCGTATCCGCTAGCTCTATAGACTTAGTGAGGTCGAGATTACCTTGCTCCAACAGTCGAAGTCGGATATAAGACGATCCGATTCCCGCCACAAACGCATCTCGAGCGAGGTCGTTCATGTTCTGGTCTGCCGACACTGCTTTGCAGTTACAGCCCCTGGCTAGCTGTAGGAGCTCGCACGCGTACTGTTCCGTCGTTTCGCCGGGCTGCCGTCGTCGAGTGGCTAAGAGATATCGAGAATGCATCTCGTTTGGCGGTTTAATGTAGCGCTTCTTAAGAAGCTCGAGGGCCCCTTTGTAGTCGGTGGCCGCACGGATCGCTAAATATACAGCGTCGCTTACCCTCGCGTGGAGGACCCGGAGTCTGTCGTCGTCCGTGGTGACCGCTGCAGAGGCTTCGAGGTAGTCCTGAAACCATTTCAACCAGTGGTCGAAGGTGTTGGAGGCGCCCGCCGCACGTGGGTCCAGCGTAAGACGTTCGGGTTTTAACATTTGCTCCATGCTCTCTGTATCGTTTTTTTTTCAACGACGAGAGTTCAATTAGTAGTTAATAAAATTGACGCGCGATATAACTCACGAGGCTAGAGATGCTCGAGGAAATAAAGGCTTTTATTAACTACTACAATAGAGCTACCATATATAATACACGATCCCAGATTGAGGGGTCCCAGACAGAGCAGTGACCTTTATACCTCTCCCAGGAGGCGGAGCCCGACTGGGATGTACCATAACAACTATAATACAGGTAGAACAGCCCAACCCTAACCCCAACAGTAACATGTAGAACAACCCAACCCTAACCCCAACAGCAACATACATACAGACTCATAGTACTGGCCAGACCCTGGCTCAGTACTACCTGGTGGGAACCAACGATGGTTCACCAAACTGGTGTTGTTAAAACTCTTACCAACTTTATCAATACAGCTGTCAATGGGTTTATCACCAACAATAAGCATTTTTATTAAGGGTGTCCAATGTTTTACCTGTGAGTAACTTGACTTAAAGTCACTGAAATGACTTTAAAAAAACTGTACTGAACCATTTAATAATATGATTTGTAAACTAGTCAGGTTTTTAGCAAATTTAGTATTTTTTTGGTTTGAGAAACAAGAATAATTTGAAGAAACTTCCTGAACCAACACAGTCATCACAATCTTGTATTTATGACCAGGGGCGTGGAAGGGCTGCCATTTTATGGGTGTGGTCTGATTCAGGGGAATTAAATTCTGAACCAGCGTAAAATACAAGTGTAAGTGGTTGTGTATACAACTCTCCCATGTTTTTAAATCCCAATCCTTGGCCCATTTCAGCCCATTTTGAGGGGACAGTGATAGTGCCACTGGACCATTAATTCAGGGGTAATGCTCGGGGGAACCAGGTTTGAATCCCACCACAGCAGATGGCGGAATTTGAATTTAAAAATCTGGAGCAAAAAGTACATGCAACTATGGCCATGGAACCATTATCAGTTGTAGTAAAATCCCATCTGGTTCACTAATGCCCTTCAGGGAAGGAAATCTGCCGTCCTTACCTGCTTTGGCCTACATGTGATTCCACACCCACAGCTGATTTTTAATTGCTGTCTGAAATGGCCCAGCAAGACACTCTGTTGTATTATAATCACCAGAAAGTCTATAAGGAATGAAACTGGGTGGCCCACCCGGCATCGAACTAGGCACCAGAAACAACAATGGCAAACCCAGCCCTGTTGACCCTGCAAAATCCTCCTTACTAACATCTGGGAACTTGTGCCAAAATTGGGAGAGCTGTCTTACAGTGAAGGAACAGCTTGACACAGTCTTTCTCATGGAATCATAACTTACAGATAACGTCCCAGACATCACCATTCCTATATATGTCCACTACACAGGCAGGACAGACCCAACAGAGGTGGTGGCACAGTGGTATACAGTCAGGAAGTAAATATGGGCAAAGAAACCTCCTGCTGATGACTATATACTGTCCCCCCTCCCCCTCAGCTATTAGAACCATAGAAAATTACGGCTCAGAAACAGGCCTTTTGGCCCTTCTTGTCTGTGCCGAACCATTTTTTGCCTAGTCCCACTGACCTGCACTTGGATCATATCCCTCCACACCCCTCTCATCCATGAACCCGTCCAAGTTTTTCTTAAATGTTAAAAGTGACCCCGCATTTACCACTTTATCCGGCAGCTCATTCCACACTCCCACCACTCTCTGCGTGAAGAAGCCCCCCCTAATATTCCCTTTAAACTTTTCTCCTTTCACCCTTAACCCATGCCCTCTGGTTTTTTTTCTCCCCTAGCCTCAGCGGAAAAAGCCTGCTTGCATTCACTCTATCTATACCCATCAAAATCTTATACACCTCTATCAAATCTCCCCTCAATCTTCTACGCTCCAGGGAATAGAGTCCCAACCTATTCAATCTCTCTCTGTAACTCAGCTTCTCAAGTCCCGGCAACATCCTTGTGAACCTTCTCTGCACTCTTTCAATCTTATTTACATCCTTCCTGTAACTAGGTGACCAAAACTGTACACAATACTTCAAATTCAGCCTCACCAATGCCTTATATAACCTTACCATAACACTCCAACTTTTATACTCGATACTCCGATTTATAAAGGCCAATGTACCAAAGGCACTCTTTACGACCCTATCCACCTGTGAGGTCACTTTTAGGGAATTCTGTACCTGTATTCCCAGATCCCTCTGTTCAACTGCACTCTTCAGAGTCCTACCATTTACCCTGTACGTTCTTCTTTGATTTGTCCTTCCAAAGTGCAATATCTCACACTTGTCTGCGTTAAATTCCATTTGCCATTTTTCAGCCCATTTTTCTAGTTGGTCCAAATCCCTCTGCAAGCTTTGAAAACCTTCCTCACTGTCCACTACACCTCCAATCTTTGTATGATCAGCAAACTTGCTGATCCAATTTACCACATTATCATCCAGATCATTGATATAGATGACAAACAACAATGGACCCAACACCGATCCCTGCGGCACACCACTAGTCACAGGCCTCCACTCAGAGAAGCAATCCTCCACAACCACTCTCTGGCTTCTTCCATTGAGCCAGTGTCTTATCCAATTTACTACCTTCCCATGTATACCTAGCGACTGAACCTTCCTAACTAACCTCCCATGAGGGACCTTGTCAAAGGCCTTGCTGAAATCCAGGTAGACAACATCCACCGCCTTCCCTTCATCCACTTTCCTGGTAACCTCCTCGAAAAACTCTAATAGATTGGTCAAACATGACCTACCACGCACAAAGCCATGTTGACTCTCCCTAATAAGTCCCTGTCTATCCAAATATTTGTAGATCCTATCCCTTATCACACCTTGCCCACCACCGACGTCAAACTTACTGGCCGATAATTTCCCGGATTTCTTTTGGAACCTTTTTTAAACAACGGAACAACATGAGCCACCCTCCAATCATCCGGCACCTCCCCCGTGAATACTGACATTTTAAATATGTCTGCCAGGGCCCCTGCAAGTTCAACACTAGCTTCCCTCAAGGTCCGTGGGAATACCCTGTCCGGTCCTGGGGATTTATCCACTCTGATTTGCCTCAAGACAGCGAGCACCTCCTCCCCTTTAATCTGTAAAGGTTCCATGGCCTCCCTACCAGTTTGCCCTATTTCCGTAGACTCCATGCCCGTTTCTTCAGTAAATACGGACGCAAAAAAACCATTTAGTATCTCCCCCATCTCTTTTGGTTCCATACACAGTCTACCACTCTGGTCTTCAAGAGGACTAATTTTATCCCTCACTATCCTTTTGCTCCTAACATACCTATAGAAGCTCTTTGGATTTTCCTTCACTCTGTCTGCCAAAGCAACCTCATGTCTTCTTTTAGCCCTCCTGATTTCCCTCTTAAGTAGCTTCTTGCACTTTTTATACTCCTCGAGCATCTGATGTGTTCCTTGCTGCCTGTACATTTCATACAACTCTCTCTTCCTCTTAATCAGTGTTGCAATCTCCCTCGAGAACCAAGGTTCCTTATTCCTATTTACTTTGCCTTTAATCCTGACAGGAACATACAAACTCTGCACTCTCAAAATTTCTCCTTTGAAGGCCTCCCACTTTCCATTTACATCCTTACCAGAGAACAGCCTGTGCCAATCCACACTTCCCAGATCCCTTCTCATTTCACCAAATTTGGCCTTTTTCCAGTTCAGAACTTCAACCCGAGGACCAGATCTATCCTTATCCACGATCAGGTTGAAACTAATGGCATTATGATCACTGAATCCAAAGTGTTCCCTCACACTCACATCCATCACCTGCCCTAACTCATTTCCCAATAGGAGATCCAATATCGCATCCTCTCTAGTTGGCACCTCTATATACTGATGTAGAAAATTCTCCTGAACACATTTTACAAACTCTATCCCGTCTAAACCTTTAACAGTATGCAAGTCCCAATCTATATGTGGAAAATTAAAATCCCCTATTATCACAACTTTGTGTTTCTTGCAGTTGTCAGCTATCTCTCCGCTGATTTGCTCCTCCAATTCTCGCTGACTATTGGGTGGTCTATAATACAAGCCCATTAATGTGGTCATACCTTTCCTGTTTCTCAGCTCCACCCATAGGGCCTCTGTAGACAAGCTCCCGAATCTATCCTGCCTGAGTACCACTGTAACATTTTCCCTGACCAACAATGCCACCCCCCCCCCACCTTTTATCCCTCTGCCTCTATCCCGCCTGAAACATTGGAACCCTGGAACATTGAGCTGCCAGTCCTGCCCCTCCTGTTGCCAAGTTTCACTAATGGCTATAATGTCATATTTTCATGTGTCTATCCACGCCTTCAGCTCATCTGCCTTCCCCACAATACTCCTGGCATTGAAATAGACACACCTCAAAAAATTATTTCCACCACACTCTACCCTTCCATTTGTGATTTTGCTTGAACTAACCTGTCTTTTTACCCCTGCTCCACTATCTGCTCTGGCACTCTGGTTCCCATCCCCCTGCAAATCTAGTTTAAACGCTCCCCAATAACACTAGCAAATCTCCCTGCAAGTATATTGGTCCCCTTGTAGTTTAGGTGTAACTCGTCTCTCTTGTACAGGTCCCACCTGCCCCAGAAGAGGTCCCAATGATCCAAGAAAAGGAAACCCTGCCCCCTGCACCAGTTCCTCAGCCACGTGTTTATCCGCCCAAGCATCCTACTCCTGCCCTCACTGGCATGTGGCTCAGGTAGCAATCCTGAGATTACTACCCTCGGGGTCCTGCTTTTTAACTTCCTTCCAAGCTCTTTGTACTCACTCTTTAGGACCTCCTCACTCTTCCTTCCTATTGAATCAGTCAGTACTCCATAATATAAAAGCAAAATACTGCGGATGCTGGAATCTGAATCATAAACAGAAAATGCTGGAAAATCTCAGCAGGTCTGACAGCATCTGTGGAGAGAGAATAGAGCCAACATTTTGAGTCCAGATGACCCTTCGTCACAGCCAGGGAATTAACTCTGGTTCAATGAAGATTGCAGGCTGGAGCAATAAAAATGAGGTGGCAACCTGGTGAGGCCATCAAACAGGACTACTTGTGTGCCATTCAGTGTAAACAGCAGGTGATAGACAGAGCTAAGCAATCCCATAACTAATGGATCAGATCCAAGCTCTGCAGTCCTGCCACATCCAGCCATGAATGGTGGTGGACAATTAAACAGTGCACTGGAGGAGGATTCTCCACAAAAATCCCCATCCTCAATGATGGGAGAGCCAGCACGTCAGTACAAAAGATAACGCTGAAGCATTTGCAACAACCTTCAGCAAGAAATGCCAAGTGGAGATCCATCTCGGCCTCCTCTGGAGGTCCTCAACATCACAGATGCCAGACTATTGCCACTTCGATTCACTGCATTTGATATCAACAAATAGATATGGGCCATGACAATATTCCGGCAATAGTTCTGAAGACATGCTCCAAAACTTATTGTATCCCTAGCCAAGTTCCAATACAGCTACAACACTGGCATGTATCCGGCAATGTGGAAAATCACCCAAGTATGTCCTGTACACAAGAAACAGAACAAATCCAATGCGGCCAATTGCCACCAAATCAATCTACTCTCAATCATTCGTAAAATGATTGGAAGGGCCATCAACCGAGCTATCAATTACTCTGCAATAATCTGCTCAGTTTGGGTTCCACTAGGGTCACTCAGATTTGGTTCAAACATGGACTAAACAGCTGGACTTGAGAGGTGAGGTGAAAGTGACTGCCCTTGACATCAATCTCACATTTGACCGAATATGGCATAAAAGAACCCTAATAAAACTAGAGTCAAGGGGAAACCTCCGTGCTCATTGGAGACAAATCTAGCACAAAGGAAGGTGGTTGTGGTGGTTGGAGGTCAATCATCTCATCTCCAGGACATCACTGCAAGAGTTTCTCAGTGTATTGCCCTAGAACCACACAATCCCTATAGTGCAGAAGGAGGCCATTTGGTCCATCTATTCTGCATCGACCACAATCCCACCAGGCCCTATTCCCGTAATCCCACATATTTACCCTGCTAATCCCCCTGACGTGGAGATGCCGGCGTTGGACTGGGGTAAGCACAGTAAGAAGTCTCACAACATCAGGCTAAAGTCCAACAGGTTTATTTGGTAGCAAATACCATAAGCTTTCGGAGCGCTTACTTGATGTCTGTGTCGATATGCATGATTTTCTTGGAGATCCTCTCCACTTGGAGCGCTCCGAAAGCTTATGGTATTTGCTACCAAATAAACCTGTTGGACTTTAACCTGGTGTTGTGAGACTTCTTACTGTGAATCCCCCTGACACCAGAATCAATTTAGCATGGCCAATCAACATAATCCACACATCTTTAGACTATGGGAGAAAACCGGAGCACTGGGAGGAAACCCATGCAGACACGGGGAAAACATGCAGACTCCACACAGACAGTGACCCAAGACTGGAATTGAACCCGGGTCCCTGGTGCTGTGAGGCAGCAGTGGTAACCATTGTGCCATCATGCCGCCTTAGGCCTAGCCAACTTAGCTGCTTCATTAGTGACGTTCCTTCCATCATGAGCTCAGAGATGGGGATGTTCGCTGATGATTGCAGAATGTTCAGCATCATTTGCAATTCCATAGAAGCAGTCCATGTCCAAATGCAGCAAGGCCTGGACAATATCCAGGCTTGTAACATTCATGCGACACAATTGCCAGGCAATGACCATCTCCAACAGGAGAGGATCTAACCATCACCTTTTGACATTCAATAGCGTCACCATCGCTGAATCCCTCTCTATCAACATCCTGGGGTTACCATTGACATGGGACACGGCAGACAGAGTACCCTTCATCGCCCAGTACTTCTCCGGAGCGGAGAAGCTACGACATCTTCTCCGGAGCCTTCAACATGTCATCGATGAAGATGAACATCTCGCCAAGGCCATCCCCACACCCCCACTACTTGCCTTCAAACAATCGCCCAACCTCAAACAGACCATTGTACGCAGCATTGTACCCAGCCTTCAGGAGAACAGTGACCACGACACCACACAACCCTGCCACAGCAACCTCTGCAAGACATGCCAGATCATCGACACGGATGTCATCATCTCACGTGAGAACACCATGCACCAGGTACACGGTACATACTCTTGCGACTCGGCTAACACTGCAGGAAAAGATGTCCCGAGGCATGGTACATTGGCGAGACCATGCAGACGCTACGACAACGGATGAATGGACACCGCTTGACAATCACCAGGCAGATGTGTTTCCTTCCTGTCGGAGAACACTTCAGCAGTCAAGGGCGTTCAGCCTCTGATCTTCGGGTAAGCGTCCTCCAAGGCGGCCTTCAAGACACACAACGCAGAATCGCTGAGCAGAAACTGATAACCAAGTTCCGCACACATGAGGACAGCCTCAACCAGGATCTTGGGGTTCATGACACACCATCTGTAACCCCCACGACTTGCCTGGGCTTGCAAAATCTCACTAACTGTCCTGGCTTGAGACAATTCACATCTCTTTAACTTGTGCTTAACCCTTTCTCCACTTACATTGTCTATACCTGTAAAGACATGATTACATGTTAAGACTTACATTCCAACCATTATCTTGTACTTGAGTTTGTGTTTATTTTGCCCAGTTTGTGAACCAAATCCTGCACTCACTTGATAAAGGAGCAGCGGTCCGAAAGCTCGTGCCACCAAATAAACCTGTTGGACTTTAACCTGATGTTGTGAGACTTCTTACTGTTCCTCTAACAAGGATTTCCATCAATTCTGTGGCAGCAAAAGAAAGTCAAAATCACCTCAGCTTAAAGGTCCATGCTGTTATTTATGATAGCACTATGGGAGGGAAGGGAGTTGAGGTGTTTTCCATCCCACATATGATTTTAAGAGAGGGTGTTAACTTATATGTATGAAGTCTACAATGGCAGGCGAGCTGTTAAATTAGCCTGAGGTACAGATTGACGCTAAGATCTGCCATTCTGCATTCTGCTGGCACATGCAAGGCTTGACTGCACTGTTGCCTTTCCTAAAATGGTAATCATAGAAACATAGAAAATAGGAGCAGGAGGAGGCCATTGAGCCTGCTCCACCATTCATTATGATCATGGCTGATCAAACTCAAATAGCTTCCCCCAATATCCTTTGATCACCTTTGCCTCAAGTGTTGTATCTAACTGCCTCTTGAAAACATTCAATGTTTTGGCCTCAACTACTTTCTATGGAAGTGAATTCCATAGGCTAACCACTCTCTGGGTGAAGAAACTTCTCCTTATTTCTGTCCTAAACGTCTACCCTGTAGGTATGGTCAGTGCGGATTATACTGGAGATCGTCAGGGGTGGGCTCCACACCATTTTTATTGCCTTTGGACTCCCGTATTGCCAAAGCCAACAACATTACATAGCTGAATTTTGTAGCCCATACTGCCCTTGTATGATACACTCTAAACAATCCTTGGGTATGTTCTGTTTCCCCCAATATGTCATACCCACTGGAAATGGCAACACACTGGCATAAGATTGGAAGGGACTGGCCCTAGGAGTCCTGAGTATTCATTGTGGAACCGATGACGTGTTAAGGAATCAAGTCAGATATGGGCAAGGAAATCTCCTGCTGATTGCCGCATACTGCCGTCTCTCAGCTGATGAAACAGTGCTCCTCCATGTTGAACATTGTGTGGATGAAGCAGGTAGGCAAGCAATGACACGGAATGTACTCTGTGTGTGGATCTTCAATGTCCAGAATGGCCCAATATAATAACTGACTGAGCTGGAAGAATCCTGAAGGACATTAGCTGCCAAACTGGGTTTGATGAAGAATCAACAACAGGGAAATGCCTAATATGTGATAAATCAGAAAATGCTGAGTAAACTCAGCAGGTCTGGCAACACCTGTGGAGAGAAAAATCAAGTTAACGTTTCGAGCTTTGTCTGTATAGCGCACAAGAAACAATACTTTTCACTGTATACCAATACATGTGACAATAATAAATCAAATGAAATCAAAAAGTGATCACACATCAAAAAATCATGTAAGAGCTATGAAGTTCTGTCATTTCTAATCATGAATAATGGTGGACAATTAAACAGCTAACTGGAGGAAGATGCTCCACAAATATCATTGATGTCAAAACCTGACATGCAAGTTCAAAAGTCAATTGGCATTTGGAACCGTCTTCAACCAAAAGTGCTGAGTGGAATATCCATCTCGGCCTCTTCCTGAGGGCCCCACTAGATACAGCCAAGGGTATGCAGCCCAACAGTAGTACTGAAGCCTTGTGTTCCCGAACTTGCTATGCCTCGAACCAAAGTGTTGCATTATGGTAGATAGCTGGTAAAGTGGAAAATTGCTCAGGTGTGCTATGGACACAAAAAACAGGAAAAAATCCAATCTGACCAATTGACATCCTATTAGTTTACTCTCAGTCATTGGCAAAGTGGTGGGAAGTGTCATTGACAGTGCTATCAAGCAGGACTTATTCACCAATAACCTGTCCACTGCTACTCAGTTTGCATTTTGCCATGTCTACTCAACACTAAACTCATTACTGCTTTGGTCCAAACATGGACAGAAGAAAGGTGAGGTTAGAATGACTGCCCTTGGCATCAAGATTGCACTTGACTGAGTGGTACCAAAAGACCTGGTAAAACTGAAGGTCAATGGAAATCGGGGAAAACTCTTGACTAGCTGGAGGCATACTTAATACAAAGGAAGATGGTTGATGGAGGTTAATCACCTACAGGATATCACTGCACAAAATTCCTCAGGGCTGTGTCCTGGGCCCAATCATCATTGATCTTCCATTATAAGTTTGGAATTGGAAATGTTCACTGATGATTACATTGACATTCAAAATAATTTGAAACTCCTTAGGTTGCAGTCCATGCCTGTGTGCAGTAAAATCTGAACAACATTCAGGCTTGGACTCTAAATGCTAGGAAATGACCATTTCTAACAAAAGAGAATCTATTTCCCTCCATTCTCATGTATTGAATGTCCTACCATCACATTCCTGGGTGTCACTGTCGACCACAAACTGAACTGGACTAGCCACATAAATATAGTAGCTACAACAGTCAAAGGCTGGGTAATATTATAGTATCATAGAATCCCTACAGTGCAGAAGGATGCCATTTGGCCTATCGAATCTACACAAACTCGCCAACAGAGCATCTTACCCTGGCCCATCCCCCCACCCTATCACTTTAATCCCACACATTTACCCCGCTAATCCCCCTAAACTACACATCTTGTGACACTAAGAGACAATTTAGCATGGCCAATCCACCTAACCCGCACATCTTTAGATTGTGTGAGGAAAGCACCCACACAGACACAGGGAGAATATGCAAACTCCACACAGTCACTCAAGGCTGGAATTGAAACCGGGTCCCTGTTGCTGTGAGGCAGCAGTGCTAACCACTGTGCCATCATGCAAATAACTCACCTCTGATTCTCCAAAGCCTTTTTACCATCCACAAGACACAAACTAGCATTGTCTCCAATTCGCTGGATCAACACAGCTCCAACACTCAGGAATCTCCAACAGAATCCAGATCATTGTAGTCCACTTGATTGGCACCTGCACCATCAGCATAAGAGAACATTGTGGTTGCCATGCATATCATTGACTAGCACTGCACTGACTCACCAAGATGGCACCTCTCAAACTCACAACCTCTACCACCTGGAAGGAAAAAGACAGTTGACACATGGGAACCCCACCACCTCCAGGTTTTCTCTCCTATCACCCATCATCCTGACTTGGAACTATATCACTGTCTTTTTCTCATTGATGGGTCAAAATCCTGGAACTTCAGAGTTAACAGCACTGTGGGAGTATCTTCACCACATGGACTGCAGTGACTACCTTCTCAAAGGCAATTAGAATGGGCAACAAGTGCTAGTATTGACAGTAACACCCAAACTCCCATGAATGAGTGAATAATTAAAAAATAAAGAATTGCAGAGATGTACTGCCCTTGTGTGATAGATTGTAATTACAGGGATGCAATACAAGCAGTATGGGTGGAATTCTCCCAAAAAAATTCTAAGTGTTAAATTTGCGGGAAAACTGGAGTAATTTACAGTGGGAGTTCAGACTAGAATCTCCCAGAACCCCTCCACACGGCTCAATCGTGGCCCCCATTCCTGACCCCACCATCCCGGAGTGACCTGATCGCCTGCCCCGATCGCTGGCCTCCCTCCTGCCCCACGGGACCCCCACTTCACCGATCACCCCTACGCCCTGCCCCCATTAGGCCCCACCCCATTAGGCCCAGCCCCCATTAGGCCCCACCCATATTAGGTCCCAACTCTTGGCACTGCCCCATACCCGGTGGGCCATGGGCCCCCTTGGGCAGTGCCAGGGGGCACAGGCTGGCATTGCCAGGGTGCTCATGCCTAGGGGACACCACCCCACGCAACGCTAAACCCCCTGGGGGCCCTGATTGCCCCCCTTCACTCCAGCTGGGTCATAAAACAAAGAAAATTATAGCACTGGAACAGGCCCTTCGGCCCTTCGGCCCTCCAAGCCTGCACCGACCATGCTGCCCGACTTAACTAAAACCCTCTCCCCTTCCAGGGACCATGTCCCTCTATTCATGTATTTGTCAAGACATCCCTTAGAAGTCACTACCATATCCGCTTCCATTACCTCCCCCGTCAAAGAGTTCCAGGCACCCACCATCCTCTGTGTAGAAAATCTGCCTTGTATATCTCCTTTAAACCTTGCCCCTCACACCTTAAACCTGTGCCCCCTAGTAATTGACTCTTCCACCTGGGAAAAAGCTTCTGACTATCCACTCTGTCCATACCTCTCATAATCTTGTAGACTTCTATCAGGTCTCCCCTCAACTTCCGTCGTTCCAGTGAGAACATTGGGACATTGGATCATCCCAATGGTTCCCTGAAAGTGGGGACCCACTGTAAACCCAACTAGTGTGAAATACTCTGGCGGGGTGGGAGAGGCTAACGGGCTTGGAGAATTCAGTCCTGGGCCCACTAATTTCATTTAAATTACATTTAAATAAAGATATAAATAACTTACCTGTCTTCCTGCCGGTTTCCAGCGCAGATCTGACTGTGCTAGAAATCCGGCGCTGGGAGATGCGTTTGTGACGGGAATCGCGCACATACCCGGCCACACTATTCTCCCACCCCGCTGCGTTAGAAAATTAGCGCGGCAGGGTGGGAGTATCGCTCCCTATGTGTGAGGAAAGAAACTAAGTCAATGTTTCAGGTTGATGAACTTTCAGAAAAATGTCCAGTATGTTTCACAGGAGCTTACTAAACAAAACTTGAACAGAGCCACTTAAATATTAGGACAGAAGACCAAAGGCTTGGTCAGAAAGATAGGTTTTAAAGCATATCCTAAAGGAGGGAGGAGAAAGGAGCAGAGAGGTGGGGAAGAAAATTGGGGTCACCAGTGATGGAGTGATAAACATTAAATATGTGCAAGTGCTGAATGAGAGGAGAGCAGAGATTTCCGAGGATTGTTGGCCTAGAGAAATATACACCGATAGGGAGGGGCATGCCCATGGAGGAACCTGCAAGCAAGAATAAAAACCCAGCCGGCTTTTCTCTCCAGATAATCCAATTCAAGCAGTATGGGTGGAATTCTCCCAATAAAAGTGTAGAATTGGTCGGAAAACTGGAGTAATCCAGCACTTCGAGGAAAAAATCTGAAGGCATGGCCCACACTGTCAAGCTGACGGGGCAGCAAAAAAATCCAGCAATTAGGAATTCTTAGGGTACCCTGATCTCAGGAAAAACCTGCCCCCCATGAACTGTTGAGAAACATTAAAATACTGTAGAGCTTTTCTTTATTCCATGGATTCTAATTTTCTAATGGGGTTAAGTGCACTACAACTTTAACAACAACAATACAATTTGCGGCAGTAGTTGGTTTTGTCATGAACAAACCAAGATTATAAGTTGGAAAGGGATGAGGATTCATTTTGGTCAGGTATGAATGGAATGAATGCCATATACAGAGAAGGACTGGGAAAAGAGATGGAGCCAAGATTACTGAAGTACTGCCCGAGTAGGACTGAGTCACATGCTCCAGGAGGGTTTCTCACTGCAAGCTGTACATATGTAGGTATGAGTGAGGATCAGTTCAGGCCGGTGTGATCCCCACCTTGCCAAAAAAAACTTGTGATGCTAACTGTTGTAGGCTCAAAAACAAAAAAAAATCAACCATTAGGCAAAGGAATTGTGCCTCAGGTTTGGTGTTTGCTGGTAGGGAGTAAGGATGGTGGTTTAGGGGTGCCACGTTTGCATGTTTTGGAGAGAGTGAACACTAATATGCTTACAAATTTCAGTGCCTTTCAGAGAGACCCCAAGCTACACCAACAGGCGACGAACTGGAGGAAGTGCCCTTTCATCCCCACGCACACTGCTTCGATCCACCAGTGACAACAATATCAACAACCTCCCAAGTCGCACCTCCCACTCGCCCGTCCCATCCCTCAGGAGCCTGCCACCGCAGTTACTGGCGCACATGCAGGAGGGCACTGAGGGAGGCCAGCAGAGCACGGCAAGCTCACGGAGTTCGCACAGCCGATCGCCCTCGTTACAGTGCGTCCAGGAGGAGAGTGATGCTAACACCCCTATTCTCAGGAGGCAAACTAAAGCCAGGCTCAGGTAAGATGGCTCAGCTGCTTTTGTCCTCAGGAGGGTGTGATGTTGGGGAGAAGAATTAAACTCAATTTTCTGCCCAGTTGGCATAACTATCCACATTCCTTTGCAGCTTTTCAACAACTTTAAATGGAAAAGAGAGACATTTTCGCTTAAATTTCTGTATCTGAACTGTTTCTTTAAGCCTTGATTAAGACCTTTAGAGGTCAGCTCATTTGCCCAACAAATCATTTATCATTCTTTCTCAATAATAATGAACAAAAAACTATTCAACCAAGTGCTGAGTGTGTTAGTCTCATTCCTTCATCAGCTCCCTTCCTGTGTAGTCCATGTGCTATGGCATTCTCTTCCCGATATGCCTCCAGAGTGGGCCAAGGCTCAAGCTGTTTGTCCTAGGGGCCACCAGCTGTCTGGTTAATTTTCTGACAGCCTAGGGAGGGCGTGCACTGGAGGGAGCAAAGGGAACTTGGCACACTTATGATAGCAGCTTGTACCTGTGAGGTAACTCTACAGTCAGAGGAAGGGCTGAGACAGATTGTACAAGAAGATTAACTGCTTGAGGCCCTCAGCACTTGTGCTTGTGGTGGCATGGAATTTACAGTTTTCTGTACGGCTCATGGCCCTGAGAGATAAGAGAATGAGAGATTGAAAGGATACCAATGCATTCTCCCCCTCCTCCAATTCCTGTTCCGTGTTAAACCACTCCTTGTTGTTGGAGTGGGATTCAGTGCAGCTACTCCTGAAGCACTTCACATAAGAGGCTATGCAGCGGGCTATTCAGCCGTAAAGAACCTCATGGATGACCCAGATCCTGTTCTCGTTCCATGCTCACCCTCAGTTTCCAGCAGGGACACTGGACAGCAAACGTCAGCAGAAGGTTTGACCAATTCCAGCATCAGTGCTGCCAGGTCTGTTAATAGAATTGACAAAGACAAGTTTAAAAAGAAATCAAATTGCTAACCTTGTGGCCATGAATCTGCTGTTCAAGCTGGCAACTAGAGGCAATTTGTTCTTACCTGCAAACTTGTAGAATTTATTAGACTACATCACTGACTATCTTTTCTCTGCTTTATTCTCCCTTTCTTATGCCTTGTCTCTTCCTTTTCTCTTTTTTCCTCTCTGCTATAGTTACCATTAGTGCTGGGACAGGCATTCATGTTATACAGTCAGTGTTCATAGAATCATAGAATCCCTACAGTACAGAAGGAGGCCATTTGGCCCAGTGAGTCTGTACCGACCACAATCCCACCCAGGCCCTTTTCCCGTAACCCAACACATTTACCCTGCTGATCCCCCTGACACTAGGGTCAATTTAGCATGGCCAATCAACCTAACCCTCACATCTTTGGACTTGTGACAGTCAGTCACCCTTGGAAGCAGGTGGTCATGGGACAGCCAAGTGCCAAATTGGGCTAGTTAGCCCGGATCTCTGTGACCCTGTCCAAGTTGTGTCATAAGATTTCATGCTCTCTAGCCTTCACCCTTATCCACCCCTATGATGCTTTATGCCCCCGTGCCAACTTATGCCCCCCCACCTATTAATATTGCAAATTCTGTGACAATTGAGTGTGTGCTCCAGTTGCGATTAAAAGAAGCTGATACTAATTGGAAAAAGGATGGAGTACATACATAGGAACCAGTTTCCACCTATTTGGGAGAGAAACTGTAGAGAAGAGAAAGGTAATCTGCACTTAGGTTTACTTACATGTTGAAGACAGACTGACTCCAGCTTCATGCTTTATCAGATGCCTACTCAACAGATGAACACCGCCCACTCCTTTTGAACCTTTATACCTACATGCCAACTTACCCTGCAATTATCCTGGGCAGACCTCAGGAGCCATGTGGAGATGAAATTTAAAAGATCCAAAAATCTCTTATAGATTTCACTATACATATAGATTTCACTGTACAGACTTGATAGTCAAAGTTCCAACCATGAAAGCCCATTTAGAGCAATTTTTAAAAAACTCCAGTGGTCAAAACAAATGAAAACAAACAAACTTCTATTACCAGCCCACATCAAAGATAGCTAATCTTTTAATAGGCTGTTTAAATTGTCAATCAGACTGAACTCAGAACCCTAATAGGCTGTTTAAATTGTCAATCAGACTGAACTCAGAATCCATCTCCTGAGATAATTGTAGCTTTTGGAAATCAGCTAAGCATTCATTAAGACCCATCAGGGGAATGTCAACACACAGCTATTGAACTGTGAGGACGGTGTTTTTTTTAACTCTCACTAACACCTGCAGCCTTTTTTATTTTTAAAGGGCTGAAGATTTCAATAACTTCAGATCATTACTGTTGAGCAGACCTTATCCGCTTTTCAAGAGTGTTTATGTCCACCCCATAAATTTGTAACTTCCACATTGTGCATAAAGGTCTTTGCAACAGCCAAATGGGATCCGTTTTAACTCAGTACTGAGGCAAAAAAAATGGATCTGTCGCAAATAGGGCTTGATTTCTGTCCGATCCACAGTTTTGAGGCTTTGTGGAGTGTTCTCCACTGCCTCAAAATTTGGGCCATAGTGCTGGTACCAGTCAATGTTGGGATGTCATTCCTGTTATATACATAGTCGATGTTGGGACATAGTCAGTGTTGGGATAGTCAGTCCTGTTATGTATGCAGTCAATGCTGAGGCCTGTTCTACACATCAGTGCTGTGACAGTTGGTCCTGTTATATACACATCTACCCACCTTCTCCACGTATACCTCAACCCCATTTACACACCTTCTCAACTTATTGCTCAACCATACCTACCAACCATTTCACTGTATTCCTCAACTCCACCTTTTCACCATATACTTCGACTCCATCTACCATCAAATTCAAGAAGATGCTTGCAATTTGACAACTTGCAAAATAAGTGTGAAAGTGGAAAATGAATTCCAGCATGAATAAGTGTGAGGTGGTGGAGGAGAAAAAAGGAAGCCATATACTCCTTGGAAAATAAGAGTCCAAATGGGAAAGAGGAGCAAAGGGACCTGGGGATACAGATTCACAAATCATTAAAAGCAATATTGCAGAATAACAAAGCCATAAGAAGTGTAAATAATTCACTCGGGCTCTTTTCTAGAAGGACAGAATTTAAAAGAGAGAAATTGTTGTTCAACTTGTGTAGCATTTTGATTTAAACTACACAGAATCCCTGAAGATGACACTTTATCTATAAATGGGAGAATGAGGATTTGGCTCCCTCTAAAAATGAAACCCGTGAAGGTGAGACTCCCTCAATAAATGGGGGTCCTTGACATTGAGGACCCCCCTCCCCACCAAATAAATACAGTAAAAACAGAAAGTTCTGGAAAATTCAGCAGGTCTGGCAGTATCTGTGGAGAGAGAGACAATCTCTCTTCGGACTCTTCGGAAATCAGTTTTTCCAGCACTTTCTATTTTTATTTCAGATCTCCGTCATTCACAACATTTTGCTTTTACTTTTCTAGTAAATAGAATCCCCGATTATGAAGTCGTCTCTATAAATAGGGTGACTGATATTGAGGCTCCCTAAATGAACAGGGTCCCTGATGATGAAGTTCTTTTTAAAAAGGAGTCCCGTTAATGATACTCTGTGTTTGATGCTGAGCTGGTATCGGTTTGTGTAGGAGGTTTCCTCACCCCCACACAAGGACCTTGGGGCTCTCTAGAAAATCCTTTCAATCTTATTGCTATTCTCTTGTGTTCTGGGCATCAAAACTCAATTATCCAATCACACAATCATCAGCCAAATGGATGCTATTTATAGTTCACTGCATTGATCAGCCAGCGCTGATTTACAGTCGCTGTACTAGTTGGTGGTACCTTCCTGTGGAGGTAGAAATCACTGCACTTTCCTCTCACAGCTCCATTAACTTAAGGCTAGTTGCTGTAAATTAGGAGTCCTCCTAAAATAAGTAAGCAGGAGTTAGATCAAACCATTAAGGGCATCAAGTGAGATTCTCTTTTTTTCCCCATGCTAATTTTTTCCCTCAACTCTTGTTAAGTTGCTAACTGCTTCCTGAGGTAGCATTCCACAGGCAGGTACTTGATTTGTGCAACAAGTGATTATTCCTCATCTGATTCTATCTTTGACTCACTGAGGAACTGGAGAAGGCTATTCAGCCCCTTGAGCCTGCTCCTGTAGTCAATTAGCTCACACTTGATTTGTACCTCAATTCCATTTACTTGCTTCATCTATCAATCTGCAAAAAATTCAATTGACCCCCACCCAGCAGCAAGACCCTTTCAGGGCAGAAAGTTTCAGATTTCCAAACCCTTTGCATGAAAAAATGGTTTGAGGGATTATTCAAATTTGATATTGACTGCTGAAAAACAAAGGATTTTCTGAGTTCCAGTATTATACTATTCAGTTTTACACATTTCAGCGAATAATAATCAAAGCTGGGCCCTGAGGTAATTTTTTTCTTTTGCATCCATATTGATTGTCAAGTATGTTATGGAAAACTAATTCCACCAAGTTGTCCCTGTGATTGTTTACATTACTCCAGCATTCACATGAAATGGGGGGAAGTAATGTCGGTTCATTGAGCTAAACAGCCTTTTCATGCATAATGCTTTCCAATTACCAGGTCTCCCTTGAAGCCTGGCACATCTCGAGCCAGGTCTCTTTGGCAGACAACCAGAGATTCAAAGGCAGCATTCCCCAACCAAGGCTATTGAGAGGGTTCTTGGACACCAGTGAAGAGGGAGACTCCAGAAACAGCCCAGAGTCCCAATAACCACAACAATGATGCATAGAAAGGCAAATACTGGTTGTAAAGAAACTCTGTAGATGCAGTTAGCCAGAACCAAGTGCAGAATGAATAGCAAGAACAGCACAGAAAACAAAAACCCACAGCTGCAGCCATGGAATTGCCGAATGGCAGATCTTTATTTAATGTTTCTGAGACGTTTTGGTGGTGTTAATAAAAACCACAACACATTCTCAGATTGCTGCAGTTTCTAGCAAAGAGATGATACTCCGTTATTCTGTTGAAAGATGTCAGGAGCTAGCTCAGAGGCTCACTGAAATAAAAGTCGGAAGTGGCCTATCCTGTCTGATGCAATCTTTCAAACTCTTTCTTCAATTCACCTGTCCTTCACTTCCAATGAATGGACTGAGAGGTAAGAGAGCAAACTGCTATTAGTGTTAAGCAACTCAAGTATTTGGCCAGTTCATTATCAACAGATGTCCTGTTCAATCTCATTAATGTGTATTATCTGGGTCACCTCTTGGAAGTTGAGCCAGGAGCAATATTTAACTCCTGAGGAAGACTAGGATCAAGCGCTTGGTCGGGCCCAGGATGGGGTGTGGTGCCTTGTCTTTTCAGCTTGGATCTTGTTTGTCTCCCTATGGGGACCTTGAATTGGATTCAATTGGATTTTGACTTTCGTTTTTGGAGCAGGCGGGGCATGGATTTGGGTTTGCCCAGTCCATTCGGAACAAAAAAGACAACACAAACCCATTTTCAAGATGGCTGTCTTCCAGAGCTGTCTTAATCAAGTACATGCAAAAGCCACTGATCCGTGGAGGGGCCAGACTGGAGGACAGTGGAATATAGAAGGGACACATTCGAGGTTGGGAGTGGGGGTAGTAGAGAGCGGGATATACAAAGGCCACACTGTGGAGACAGTTGGATATAGAAGAGACACACTGGGGGAAGAGTGGGATATATAAGGGCCACACTGTGTAGGGAGTGGGATACAGAAGGATCACCCTGGGGGAGAGTGGGATATAGAAGGGCCATACTGGGGGAAGAGTGGGATTCAGAAGTCCACACTGGGGGGAGAGTGGGATACAGAAGACCACACTGGGGGGAAGAGTATGGTTTAGAGAGGCCACACTCAGGGGAGAGAGTGGGATACAGAAGGCCACACTAGGGGGAGAGTGGGACATAAAAGGGCCACACTTGGGGGGAGAGAGTGGGATGCAGAAGGCCACACTGGGGGGAAGAGTGGGATATAGAGGGGCTGCACTTGGGGGAGAGTGAGATATAGAGGGGCCACACTGGGGGAGAGTGGGATATAGAAGGGCCACACTGGGGGAGAGTGGGATATAGAGGGGTACACAGGGGGAATATGGGTATTATTTCTCATGAAATTCCTCAGCCTTGATTTTTCACCATATCCTTCAACCACAGCTTGCCCGCCCTTTCATCTTACCTCTCCACCACACCCATCATCTTTTCACCAGATCCCTCAACCTAAGCTGCCCACTAAACCTATGAACCCCAACTACCCTCATATGCATCAAACCCACCGTATAATATTCCTGAAGTCCCTTTATCTACATGGACCAATTTAATTGTCTCTTGGACCCAATGACACTGCTCATTTTAATGGTCTGCTTTAGCTGGTAATTTATTCCCTGACTCAAGTCGCCTTAAGGTGCTTAGCTTCCTTTGCCTTTTCTACCTAATACTTATTTGTTCACACTAGGTGAATATATTGCTTGGTTCAACTTTGATGGTTCCCTTCAGAATCTTGAAACACTGGTCAACAGATTTGTCAAGCTTGCAATTTGTTTCAATATTCAGGTCATTGAATGTAAGTAAGTAAAAGCAGGAGGACCGTGGATTGATGCTACGTAAGGTCCCACTGATTCCTGCCCCTCAGTGTCACAATGCACTCCTCAAAATAGAGTATGGTGTAATGTCAGACTGTGGGGAAGCGTTGAGTCAAGTCCTGCAGGGACCAATGATTAGATCCCTGTTGCTTCTAATCTACATGAAATGACCTAAATCCCGAAATTAACTGTAAACTTGACAGATTTGCTGACAGCACAAAAGCTGAGAGAGAGAAGAGGCAGCACAATGTGGAGATGGTAAATTAATTGTAACACTGGAGAATGTAAAATAACTGGTCCAGATCTTCCGGTCTCCACATTGTCAGAGACTGCAAGTACCCCAGGTTGCATTTCAGGACGCTCAGTAGTCCTGAGTCCTTGGGATGGGCAATTCCACAACTTCCCAGGATCCTCTGAAAAAGGTATTTGCGAGTCAGAGTCAGAGACTCCTGACAATTCTAACTTACCTGGATAAAAAATTCCATCCGACCCATTTGCCACCCTATCCCGTTATGTAACCTACTCATTCACCCATTCATTAACACACTGAAAAGCTGTTTAAATGTCCCAAAGCTTTTCAGTGTGTTAGTGAACATTTACCAGAATATGGCAACTAGTACAGTATAAAGGGGGTGTAGCTGTTCTTCCCCTGATGATTCAGCATTTTTGAAGAAGCTGAGACCAAAAGACCGATTCCCAATCAGATCTCCATAATGATGCAGAAAAGTAGGAGAAGATTCGGGCCAATGTTCTTGGCTTGTTCTTGGATCTGAAGCACTTGGTGAACAGAGCAGAATAGTCAACAGTAGATATGCTAGGAAAAATGCTATGGTACCCACAGATGTTGGACTGGAGGTCGCACTGGTAAAGAACTCTGAAAGCTTGCAGCCAGGTCAGCAGTCTGATAGTTCCCATCTCGGGCCTTTTTGCCAGAAGTGGGTGAACAATGAAAGCAGCAACCTGCCTGGCAGCAGCAGGTAGCCAATTAGTGGCAATTAACTGGCCATTTACAGGCCAGATTAGGGACATTGCTGGAATCTTATTGACGGCAGACAAGCCCCACATGAGGCCTGTCTGGCCCCTGGAGGTGGCCTCCCACTAGCAGGCGCAGGGGCCAGAGAGGCCTCCTTTATTTGGAGCTACTTTTTCCTTCTCCACAATGATGGCCCAACAACTTTGGCCACAGATAATTTTAATAACTTCACACACCTTCCGAAGATGTGTCCACCTTGGATGCCCTCACAATCTCTTGCCTGCCATAGCAGTACTGACCTCTCTTGGTATGCTGGCAACAGGACATTACTGAAGGCCCTTCTATTGGGCTAAGTAGGCACCTATTCTGCCTGCCTTCTTTAATTGGATGGCACTTTTGGAGGTTACCTCTTAATGACCACCTCCTGTAGGATCGTGCAGGTGGGCAGACAGGTATGACCGTCGAGGTCAGAACCTTTTTGCTCAGAAACTCTTCAAAAGCAGAATCACTGCCTTTCATTGTTATAATCTGAACAGTGGGAAGAAGCGATTTAAAAACCTATTGTAAATACATGGAAACGTACAGCGTAGAAAGAGGCTACTCAGCTCATCACACCTGTGCTGGCTCTTTGAAAGAGTTATCCAACCAGTCCCACTCCCCAGCTCATTCCTTATAACCCTGTAAGTTTTTCTTGTCAAGTATTTATCCAAATTGCTTTTGAATGCCATAATTGAATCTGTTTCACCACACTTTCAAGCAGAGTATTTCATAGCAACGCACTTAGTAAAATAAAATTCCTCAAGTCTCCCCTGGTGCTTTTGCCAATTATCTTAAATCTGTTCTTCTGGTTACTAACCCTTCTGTCACTGGAAACAGTTTCTCCTTATTTACTCGATGAAAACTGTTTACGATTTTGAATTCCTATATCAAATCTCCCCCTTACCTTCTCTGCTCCAAGGTGAAAACCCCAGCTAACATAGTTCTGCACATAACTGTGGTCCCTCATTTCTTACATTATTTCAAGTCAATCTCTTCTTTGATTTGATTTATTATTGTCGCATGCATTAGTATACAGTGCAAAGTATTGTTTCTTGTGCGCTTTACAGACAAAGCATACCGTTCATAGGGAAGGAAAGGAAAGGGTGCAGAATGTAGTTTTAAGCCATAGCTAGGGTGTTAGGTGTAGAGAAAGATCAATTAATATAAGGTAGGTCCATTCAAAAGTCTGATGGCAGCATTCTGCACCCTGTCCAAAGTTCTGTCAGCTTTCCTAAGCTGCAGTACCTAGAATTGGCCACTGTACTCCAGCGGCGACCAAACCAATATTTTATAAATGTATAGTATAACTTCCTTGCTCTTGTACTCTTTAAGAGGTGATTTTCTTCAGTTACTGCTCCAAGGTGCCCAAAATGGGGTGATGAGCTGCAACACTGGGTTCACTCATATTTAGTGCAAGATGCCATCTTGATAAAGGAGTTGAATTGCATGTTGGGAAAGGTCATCTGGAAGATCATTATTTGTCTGATTGACTATTATATTAACCGAGGGTGCTTATTAAAGAGGCTGCACACATTTTGATAGCTAATGCTTCAACAAACAGCTTTGCTCAACAGGAATCTGCTGAACAGAAGTAAACACAGGACTACATGCATTCTAAACAGCAGCAATAGACAGAACAAAGCGATCCCACAATTAATGGATCAGATCAAAGCTCTGCAGTGCTGCCACATTCATTGTGAATAGTGCTGGACAACTACTAGGGGGAGGGTCCACAAACATTCCGATTCTCAGTGAGGACAGAGCTCAACATACCAGTGAAAACGACAAGCTTGAAGCATTTGTAACTATTGATGACTAGGAATGCGAAGTGGATGATCCATCTCAGCCTCCTCCTGAATTCTCCACCATCAGAAATGCCAGTCTTCAGTTAATTCAGTTCACTCCATGTGATATCAAGAAATGATTGAAGACACTGGACAACAAAGGCTAATCTATTCTCATACTCTTTGTTTTGCTCTAATTCCCTGTTTTGGATGTCCTCTGTACTGACTACATTCAGCTTCCTTAACCGCTATATTTTTCCTTTCCATTTCATTTTAAGCTCCCTCTTTAGTAATCCAAGGAGCTTTTTAGACTTGGACATTTACTTGTGCTCTTAATTCTCGTGTTCTTGTGTGTCTTTCATCCTCATGGACTTTTCTCTATACCTGGATCATCTCCTTTTGAAGGCATCCTATTATATTGTTTTCCTTAATAGTCTTTGATTCAAAACCATCTAGGTTGGATCGCTTTTTACCTCACTGATATTAGCTTTCTTCCAGTTAAATACTTTTCTATCTGATTGTATCTTGAACCAAAACAGCTCTCAAACTCACAAATGACACCCTACATGACTATGACTGCAGTGAACTATCCCTCCCTCACCCTCCTTGACCTGTCTCCCATTTTGACATTGTTCACCAGATCACCCTTCTCCAATATCTCTCCTCTAGTGTCCAGCTGGGTGGGACTGGGTGTCATACTTGACACCAAGGTGAGTTTGTGACTACATCCACCTCCATAGCATCACCTGATTTAGTTCCTTCCTCAGCTTATTGACTACTGAAACCTTCCTTCAAGCCTTTATTACATCAACAAATCTCCATTTACATGGTGCCTTTAATACAATTAACCTGACAGGAGTATTATGGAACAACATTGTTACCTCTAGACTTGATAATTCTAATGCACTCCTTGGACTATTCACACAATGATCAAGAACATTCACTTCTACATATTTCAGCAATTCCTGCTTCTTTTCTGATCCTTACAATGTAAGGATAGCAGTCTGTATTAGGATAATGAGATGGTGCACATTATTGCTACTTTATAGTTCCTGGATCTGTCTCCTTCCTACAATTTGGTGGTATATTGTATATATTCAGTGGTATAATAGTTCATCTATTTACCATTACTTAAATGGTAAAAGATTGCAGCATGCTGCTGAGCAGAGGGACCTGGGTGTCCTTATACATGAATCACAAAAAGTTGGTTTGCAGGTGCAGCAGGTAATTAAGAAGGCAAATGGAATTTTGTCCTTCATTGCTAGAGGGATGGAGTTTAAAAACAGGGAGGATATGTTGCAGCTGTATAAGGTGCTGGTGAGGCCACACCTGGAGTACTGTGTGCAGTTTTGGTCTTCTTACTTGAGAAAGGATATCCTGGCACTGGAGAAGGTGCAGAGGAGATTCATTATGTTGATTCCGAAGTTGAGAGGATTGGCTTATGAGGAGAAACTGAGTAGACTGGGACTATACTCATTGGAATTCAGAAGAATGAGGGAAGATCTTATAGAAAGATATAAGATTATGAGGGAATGGTTAAGATAGAAGCAGGTAGGTTGTTTCCACTGGCAGGTGAAACCAGAACTAGGGGGCATGGCTTCAAAATAAGGGGGAGCAGATTTAGGACTGAGTTGAGGAGGAACTTCTTCACACAAAGGGTTGTGAATTTTGGAATGCCCTGCCCAGTGAAGCAGTTGAGGTTACCTCATTAAATGTTTTTAAGGCAAAGATAGATAAATTTTTGAACAGTAAAGGGAATAAGGGTTATGGTGAGCAGGTGGGTAAGTGGAGCTGAGTCCACGAAAAGATCAGCCATGATCTTATTGAATGGCGGAGCAGGCTCGAGGGACCAGATAGCCTACTCCTGTTCCTGGTTCTTATGTTCCTTCATTCTCACAATTAGTTTCAGTGATTGATCCCTCAACAGCATAACCCCTTTCCAGTGCTATAGTAGCAACTTTTGATCAATACCACAACCCCTTTGTACCTGTTATGGAATACACAACCAGAATTATTGGATAAAGGTTGATTTGACATACATGTGTTTATACTGCATCGCCTGCATTTATGATTGCCTTGCTATTTTAAGCAGAAGAAAATTGAGCAGGTTCTTTAACTGGGCTTATACTTTAACCCATTCAATTGTCCAACATTTGCTAGCTGTTGGCAAGCCAGTGCCTTTTGTTAAAGACCCAGAAAGATCTCCCCTACTGAGGATGACAGTGAGGATGAAGATGCAGGATTTAGTGGCCTCTATTTTCTCTGGGCCCTTTCTTCTTCATCTCTACAAACAAACAGCCAGCCACCAAGGGTCACAGCTGTTGGTGACTGTCTCACAGTTATCTGTTTCAATGCCTATCATTACATTTCATTTGCAACTGTCTCTGTAGCAGAGATATGGACATTCAGGATGTTGTGGCCAGTTCATTGTAGAGGAGGTCTTTGAGTAATACTGCCGTCATCCATCTGATGAATGACCAAGCCAGTGAAGACATTGTTGACTTGGGAATTGGTGTATGCTGATGGAATTAGCACACTCTAGGATCTCTGTGTTTGTGATGTTATCCTGCCAAGAAATGTCAAGCATATGTCTGAGACAGTGAAGGTGGAAAGTGTTTGACCTTTTTCTCCTGCATAGCATATGTTGTCCAGGTCTCAACATTGCAGAAAAGTGCACTGAGGACACAGGTTTTGTACACTTGCGATTTGAAGTTCTCACTCAAGTTGCTGTTGTTCCACACTCTTACTCAGCTCGGACATAACAGCTGCAGGTTTTGTGATGCATGTGTTGATTTCAGCAACAAATGACAAAGTGCTGGTGATTGTAGTACCTAAATATATGAAGCTATCAATAACCTCCAGCATCACATTGTCAGTGCTGATAGATGGCAGTATGGCAACATACTGGACCATAACATTTGTCTTCCTGATGATGATGGTCAAACCAAACTCTTTACAAAGTGAATGTATCTGTTCATATGACACTGCAGATGTTTTTCCAGTATAGAATGCTAGTGTGGCATAGTCATTGTGGCATAGTCAGCGGAGGGTGAGGACTTGGCACACCTTTGTCTTAAATTTCAGGGGAGCAAGGCTAAACAGCTTTCCATCACTTTTGGTTTCAAGTAGACACCCTCTGTAGATGACCTGAAGATATATGTCAGCAGCAAAGAGAAGATTATGCCAAAGGTTCAGGGCAAGAACACAGCTCTGTTTGATCCCACTGCAGATGTCAAAGGTTTTGGCATCGCATCACCATAGCTGACATTACCCATCATGATGCAATGAAAAGTGGAGACCTTCAGTGGACATTTCTTCAACATTTTAAATAGACTGCCTCTGCTCACACAGTCGAATCTCTTGGTGAGATCAACAAAGGCAATATATAATGATCTCCTTTGTTCACGGCATTTCTCTTGCAGCTGCCAGATTAAGAAAATAAGATCAATTGTGGATCTTTCAGTTCTGAAACCACCCTAGGATCCTGGATAGATGTGTTCAGCCAGGATCTGCAGTCCAACAAGGGCAACACAGGCAAATATTTTCCACATGACGTTTAGCATAATAGTATACACTGGGAACTGATAATCAAAATACAATTGAATTCAATGTTAAGTTTGATAGCAACATACTCCAATCACAAACCAGAATCTTAAACTTAAACCAAGACAATTACATAGGTATAAGGGAAGATCTGACTGTTGATTGGGCAAGTATGGCTGTAAATTAATAGTGGGAAACGTTTAAAGAAACAAATTAATTTTCAAAAGATTACATTCCTTTGAACACCAAAAGATCAGCAAAAAAGATCTATCCAGCACTTACCCAGGAAGTTAAGGATGATATTTGAGTAAAGGAAGAAATATAAAGAAAGAGAGGATCAGGCAAGCTAAGAAAGTGTTTATATGGAGTAAGGGGAAATATGAAGACATTAGACAGCAAATTAGAGGAGTAAATTGGAAGGAGGTATTCTCGGGGAAATGTACTGAAGAGAGGTGGCAGTTTTTCAAGGAATGTCTGTCTAGCGTTCGACAAGACAACGTTCCGAGCAGACAGGGAGGTGTTGGTCGGTTAAAGGAACCGTGGTGCACGAAAGCTGTGCGGGACCTAGTCGAGAAGAAAAGGAAAGTGTACAAAAGGCTCAGAGAGCTTGGCGAAGATAGGGATTTAGAAGAGTATACGGCTTGTAGGAAGGGACTAAAGAAGGAAATTAGGAGAGCCAGAAGGGGTCACGAGAAGGCCCTGGCAGGTAGGATTAAGGAGAACCCTAAGGCGTTCTATAAATATGTGAAGAGTAAAAGGATGAGACGTGACGGAATAGGGCCTATAAAAGGTGAAGGCGGGAAAGTCTGTACGGAACCAGTAGAAATGGCAGAGGTGCTCAATGAATATTTTGCCTCGGTTTTCACAGAGGAGAAGGACCTGGGTGGGTGTACTGCGGGTGTGCGGTGGACTGAAAGGATTGAGTATGTGGACTTTAAGAAAGAGGTTGTGCTGGAATCTTTGAATGGCATCAAGATAGATAAGTCGCCGGGTCCGGATGGGATGTACCCCAGGTTACTGTGGGAGGCGAGGAAGGAGATTGCAGAGCCTCTGGCGATGATCTTTGCATCGTCGATGGAGACGGGAGAGGTGCCGGAGGATTGGAGGATTGTGGATGTGGTTCCTATTTTCAAGAAGGGGAATAGGGATAGCCCAGGTAATTACCGACCGGTGAGTCTAACCTCAGTGGTTGGTAAACTGATGGAGAAGATCCTGAGGGACAGGATATATGAGCATTTAGAGAGGTTTAGTATGCTCAAGAATACTCAGCATGGCTTTGTCAAGGGAAGATCGTGCCTTACGAGCCTGGTGGAGTTCTTCGAAAATGTGACTAAACACATTGACGAAGGGAAGGCGGTAGATGTGGTTTATATGGATTTTAGCAAGGCGTTCGATAAGGTCCCCCATGCAAGGCTTCTGGAAAAGGTGAGAGGGCATGGGATCCAAGGGGCTGCTGCCCGGTGAATCCAGAACTGGCTTGCCCAAAGGACAGTAAGAAGTTTCACAACACCAGGTTAAAGTCCAACAGGTTTATTTGGTAGCAAATACCATAAGCTTTCGGAGCAATGCTCCTTCGTCAGATGGAGTGGTCTCTGTTCTCAAACAGGGCACAGACACAGAAATCAAATTACAGAATACTGATTAGAATGCAAATCTCTACAGCCAGCCAGGTCTTAAATGCACAGACAATGTGGGTGGAGGGAACATTCAACACAGGTTAAAGAGATGTGTATTGTCTCCAGACAGTACAGCTTGTGAAATTGTGCAAGTCCAGGAGTCAAGCTGTGGGGGTTACTGATAATGTGACATAAATCCAACATCCCGGTTTAGACCGTCCTCATGTGTGCGAAACTTGGCTATCAGTTTCTGCTCAGTGACTCTGCGCTGTCGTGTGTCGTGAAGGCCGCCTTGGAGAACGCTTACCTGAAGATCCAAGGCTGAATGCCCGTGACTGCTGAAGTGCTCCCCCACAGGAAGAGAACAGTCTTGCCTGGTGATTGTCGAGCGGTGTTCATTTTTCCGTTGTCGTAGCGTCTGCATGGTTTCCCCAATGTACCATGCCTCGGGACATCCTTTCTTGCAGCGTATCAGGTAGACAACGTTGGCCGAGTTGCAAGAGTAGGTACCATGTACCTGGTAGATGGTGTTCTCACGTGAGATGATGGCATCTGTGTTGATGATCCGGCACGTCTTGCAGAGGTTGCTGTGGCAGGGTTGTGTGGTGTCGTGGTCACTGTTCTCCTGAAGGCTGGGTAGTTTGCTGCGGACAATGGTCTGTTTGAGGTTGCGTGGTTGTTTGAAGGCAAGAAGTGGGGGTGTGGGGATGGCCTTGACGAGATGTTCGTCTTCATCAATGACATGTTGAAGGCTCCGGAGGAGATGCCGTAGCTTCTCCGCTCCGGGGAAGTACTGGACGACGAAGGGTACTCTGTCCACCGTGTCCCGTGTTTGTCTTCTGAGGAGGTCGGTGCGGTTTTTCGCTGTGGCACGTCGGAACTGTTGATCGATGAGTCGAGCGCCATATCCTGTTCTTATGAGGGCATCTTTCAGCGTCTGGAGGTGTCTGTTGCGATCCTCCTCGTCCGAGCAGATCCTGTGTATTCGGAGGGCTTGTCCGTAGGGGATGGCTTCTTTTACGTGTTTAGGGTGGAAGCTGGAGAAGTGGAGCATCATGAGGTTATCCGTGGGCTTGCGGTACAGTGAGGTGCTGAGGTGACCGTCCTTAATGGAGATGCGTGTGTCCAAGAATGCAACCGATTCCGGAGAGTCGTCCATGGTGAGTCTGAATCTTCAGGTAAGCGTTCTCCAAGGCGGCCTTCACGACACACGACAGCGCAGAGTAACTGAGCAGAAACTGATAGCCAAGTTTCGCACACATGAGGACGGTCTAAACCGGGATGTTGGATTTATGTCACATTATCAGTAACCCCCACAGCTTGACTCCTGGACTTGCACAATTTCACAAGCTGTACTGTCTGGAGACAATACACATATCTTTAACCTGTGTTGAATGCTCCCTCCACCCACATTGTCTGTGCATTTAAGACCTGGCTGGCTGTAGAGATTTGCATTCTAATCAGTATTCTGTAATTTGATTTCTGTGTCTGTGCCCTGTTTGAGAACAGAGACCACTCCATCTGACGAAGGAGCATTGCTCCGAAAGCTTATGGTACTTGCTACCAAATAAACCTGTTGGACTTTAACCTGGTGTTGTGAGACTTCTTACTGTGCTTACCCCAGTCCAACGCCGGCATCTCCACATCATGATTGCCCAAAGGAGGCAGTGAGTGGGTATAGATGGGTCTTTTTCTAATTGGAGGTCGGTCACCAGTGGTGTGCCCCAGGGATCTGTTCTGGGACCCTTGCTGTTTGTCATTTTCATAAATGACTTGGATGAGGAAGCGGAGGGATGGGTTGGTAAGTTTGCCGACGACACGAAGATTGGTGGGGTTGTGGATAGTCTGGAGGGATGTCAGAAGTTACAGAGGGACATAGATAGGATGCAAGACTGGGCGGAGAAGTGGAAGATGCACTTCAACCCAGATAAATGCGTCGTGGTCCATTTTGGCAGGTCAAATGGGATGAAGGAGTACAATATAAAGGGAAAGACTCTTGGTACGGTAGAGGATCAGAAGGACCTTGGGGTCCGGGTCCATAGGATTCTAAAATCGGCCCCGCAGGTGGAGGAGGTGGTCAAGAAGGCGTATGGTGTGCTGGCCTTTATCAATCGAGGGATTGAGTTTGGGAGTCCGGGGATAATGATGCAGCTATATAAGACCCTCGTCAGACCCCACTTGGAGTACTGTGCTCAGTTCTGGTCGCCTCACTATAGGAAGGATGTGGAAAAGATTGAAAGGGTGCAGAGGAGATTTACAAGGATGTTGCCTGGACTGAGTGGCATGCCTTATGAGGATAGGCTGAGGGAGCTCGGTCTTTTCTCCTTGGAGAGACGAAGGATGAGAGGAGACCTAATAGAGGTGTATAAGATGTTGAGAGGCATAGATCGGGTGGACTCTCAGAGGCTTTTTCCCAGGGTGGAAATGTTTGCTACGAGAGGACACAGGTTTAGGGTGCTGGGGGGTAGGTACACGGGAGATGTTAGGGGTAAGTTTTTCACACAGAGGTTGGTGGGCGAGTGGAATCGGCTGCCGTCAGTAGTGGTGGAGGCGAACTCAATAGGGTATTTTAAGAGACTCCTGGATGAGTACATGGAGCTTAATAGGATGGAGGGTTATAGGTAGGTCTAGAAGGTAGGGATGTGTTCGGCACAACTTGTGGGCCGAAGGGCCTGTTTGTGCTGTAGTTTTTCTATGTTTCTATGTTTCTATATAAAGCTGAAAAGAATAGTAGCAAGTGTCACTGTTTTAGAAACCAAGAAAGGGCACCAAAACTGATAAAAAAGCAAAAAATAGAATATTAGAGCAAAAGAACCAGGAATATAAAAACAGATTGTAAGAGCTTTTACAAGTACTTAGAACGGAAGGGAGTAGCTAAAGTAAATGTTGCTCCCTCAGAAACAGAGACAGGAGAAATTACAGTGGGAGACAAGGAAATCATTTTATGATCAGACTCAGTCAATAAGGTATTATGAAAGGGAAATTATGTTTGATAAACTTGTTAGTTTTTTAGGATGTAACTGGAAGGGTAGATTGAAACAGGAGTCAGTCGATGAAGTATACCTGGATTTCCAAAAAGCATTTGATAAGGTGCCACACGAAACAGGTTAATAGGCGAGATAAGAGCTCATGGTGTTGGAGGAAATATATTAGCAGAGATTAGAGGATTAACTAACAGGCAGTAAGCAAAGAATAGGTATAAAATAGTTAGCTTTAACTAGGAGTGCCAGTAGGATCAGTGATGGGTCCTCAGCTATACATAATTGATGTCTAAGTTAATATACAGAAAACTGTATCTACACTTACTGTCAATGCAAGACTCGGTGAAAACACATGTAGTAAGGAGAGCAGAGAAGCTGCAAAATGATTAAGTCGGTGGGCAACTAGATGACGGATGGAGTATAATGTGGGAACATGACTTTATTTACTTTGGTTGTGGAATAGAAAAGCAGAATTTTTTTTTTTTAAAGTGTAACACTTCTAAATGTACAGAAGTCTTGCTGTGATTGCACAGGATTTTGGTGAGACCACAGCTGGAATACTGTGTTCAGTTTAGGTTTCCATAATGAAGGAAGGATATATTTGTATTGGAGACAGTACAGCAAAGACTCACTAGGTTGATCCCTGGAATGGGAGGGTTGTCCTTTGATGAGAGGCTGAGTAAATTTGCTCTATATTCTCTGGGGTTTAGAAGAATGAGAGGTGATCTGATTAAAACATAAATGACTCTGAAGGGGGCTTGACAGGGTAGAAAATGAGGTTGTCTCCCATGGTTGGGGAATCTAGAACAGAGGTACAGTTTCAGGAAAGGGGTCCGTTGTTTAGGATGAAGATCAGGAGTGTTTTCTCCCAAGGGGTGCTGAATCTTTGGAATTCTCATTTCCATGTTTAGTAGGTGGGTAGCCATTTCCTGACTCAGGCAGCAGACGACATTGCGGGGGCAATTTTGAGCCCATTCTCTGTCTGCACACTCAAAATTCGGAAAGTGTGATTCAGGCCGGCAAGTTTCTGAGTTCTGATCTTCCCTCACTGGCAGGGGAGTATGAAACGCACCATGGAACCCCAGAAGCTCATTCTAATTCGCCAGTGCCATTTACAACAGATTCATCTGGATGTGAACCTGTCATGGGGGTCTCCCCGGGGGTGTAAAAGTGAGTATAACCCTCAGGGGAGAGGAACATGGCCAAGTGGCCATGGCCCTGCCACAGGTTAGCACTCCCAGATTGGCACCATGCCTATGGAACCTGGCAGTGACAACCTGTGCCAGTGGAAGCTTCATGGATGGAGGCGGAATTCATTCAGATTTGGTTGTGGGCTGTGAGCCGGGGGGGGGGGGGGGGGGGGGGGGGGTGGGGGGCAGGGAATGCCGGTGATGGCCGTGGCAGGAGGGGGAGATGGGATGGGAAGGGGCTGATGATCCCGGGAGGGGGATGTGGAGTACCGACTCCGATTAGGGGATGTGAAGAGGAGCCCCTGAGACCTTCATGTTTGACTGGGGGGAGGGGACGGGGGCGAGGGTGGGTTGTGCAGCCGGGTTTTGCTGGCGTGTTGAAGCCTTGCCTCTCTATATGATGGTGTGTAACATGCCTACTTAATTTTTTTAGGCAGTATCGTAAGATCTAGGGACAAAATCAACCTGTAGAGAAACACATTGGTTTTCTTGCCAAAAGCAACACTCTGCCCCCCCCCCCCCCCCCGCACCAATTCAGGGCATTCAGCCTCTGATCTTCGGGTAAGCGTTCTCCAAGGCAGTCTTCACGACACACGACAATGCAGAATTGCTGAGCAGAAACTGATAGCCAAGTTCCACACACATGAGGACGGCCTCGACCAGGATCTTGGGTTCATGTCACACTATCTGTAACTCCCACGACTTGCCTGGGCTTGCAAAATCTCACCATCTGTCCTGGCTGGAGACAATACACATCTCTTTAACCTCTGCTTAATCCTCTCTCCACTTACATTGTCTGTACCTTTAAGACTTGATTACCTGTTAAGACTCACATTCCAACCATTATCTTGTAAATTGAGTTTGTGTCTTTATATGCCCTGTTTTTGAACACGACTCCCACTCACCTGATGAAGGAGCAGCGCTCCGAAAGCTTGTGGCTTGTGCTACCAAATAAACCTGCTGGATTTTAACCTGGTGTTGTGAGACTTCTTACTGTGCTTACTCCAGTCCAACGCCGGCATCTCCACATCATGGCTAAAAAAACAGCACAGACAGATGGGAGAATCGCCGCACAATATTATATTTAGACTAAGGTACATAGATATATAAATGAGGAAAATAAATAATTTCATATTCCCCACAGTTACCCGTCTAGAACCTTCAACAACTTTTCTGTAGAGGCATTCGTCTTTGTGAAACAATCTGATAGTTGATGACAAATATCTATCCACATTAGCTTAGCGATTACTTGCCTCTCCAACATCCACTTTAAACTGGCTCTGTCTATCCCAAGCTTTTTTCCATTAACACCTTTGTAGAATGTACATTATTCCACAAAGATCGATTATCCATAAGACCATAAGATCATAAGACCTAGGAGCAGAATTAGGCCACTTGGCCCATCGAGTCTGCTCCTCCATTCAATCATGGCTGATATTTTTCTCATCCCCATTCTCCTGTCTTTTCCCCATAACCCCTGATCCCCTTATTAATCAAGAACCTATCTATTACTGTCTTAAAGACAGTCAATGACCTGGCCTCCACAGCCTTCTGCGGCAAAGAGTTCCACAGATTCACCATTCCCTGGCTGAAGAAATTCCTCCTCATCTTTGTTTTAAAGGATCATCCCTTTAGCTGAGGTTGTGCCCTCTGGTTCTAATTTTTCCTACTGGTGGAAACATCCTCTCCACATCCACTCTATCCAGGCCTCGTAGTATCCTGTAAATTTCAATAAGATCCCCCTTCTTCCTTCCAAACTCCAACGAGTACAGACCCAGTGTCTTCAACCGTTCCTCATACGACAAGCTCTTCATTCCTGGGATCATTCTTGTGAACCTCCTCTGGACCTTTTCCAAGGCCAGTACATCCTTCCTTAGATACGGGGCCCTAAACTGCTCACAATACTCCAAATGGGGTCTGACCAGAGTCTTATACAGCCTCAGAAGTACATCCCTGCTCTTGTATTCTAGTCCTCTCAACATAAATGCTAACATTGCATTTGCCTTCCTAACTGCCGACTGAACCTGCACGTTAATCTTAAGAGAATCTTGAACAATGACTCCCAAGTCCCTTTGTGTTTCTGATTTCCTAAGCATTTCCCATTTTAGAAAATAGTCTATGCCTCCATTCCTCCTTCCAAAGTGCATAACCTCACACTTTTTCACATTGCATTCCATCTGCCACTTCTTTGCCCACTCTCCTAACCTGTCCAAGTCCTTCTGCAGCCCCGCCGCTTCCTCAATACTACCTGTCCCTCTGCATATCTTTGTATCATCTGCAAACTTAGCAAAAGTGCCTTCAGTTCTTTCCTCCAAATCGTTAATGTATATTGTGAAAAGTTGTGGTCCCAGCACTGACCCCTGAGGCACACCATTAGCCACCGGCTGCCATCTTAAAAAAGACCCCTTTATCCTCACTCTCTGCCTTCTGCCAGTCAGCCAATCCTCTATCCATGCTAGGATCTTACCCTTAACATAATAACACTTAACTTATTTAACAGTCTCCTATGCGGCACCTTGTCAAAAGCCTTCTGGAAATCTAAATAAATCACGTCCACTGTTTCTGCTTTATCTAACTTCCTTGTTACCTCCTCAAAGAATTCAAACAGATTTGTCAGACATGACCTCCCCTTGACTGAGTCCTACTTTATCATGCACTTCCAAATACTCTGTGATCTCATCTTTAATAATGGACTCTAAAACCTTGCCAAGGACTGGAGTCAGGCTAACTGGCCTATAATTTCCCGTCTGCTGCCTCCCTCCCTCTTTAAACAGCAGTGTTATATTAGCTAATTTCCAGTCCTCTGGTACCCTCCTGCCTCTAGTGACTACTAAAAGATCACCATCAATGCCTCCATAATTTCCTCAGCTATCAGTTTTAGAACCTTAGGGTGTAGTCCATTGGTCCAGGTGATTTATCCACCTTCAGATCTTTCAGTTTCCCCAGAACCTTCTCCTTAGTGATGGCCACGACACTCAGCTGTGCCCCCTGACTCTCCTGGAGTCTGGCATCCCACTGGTGTCTTCCACCGTGAAGACTGATGCAAAGTAACTATTCAGTTCCTCTGCCATTGCTTTGTTTCCTATTATTACTTCTCCAGCCTCATTTTCCAATGGTCCGATGGCTATTTTTGCCACTCTCTTACCTTTTATAGATTGAAAAAAACTTATTTTATATTACTAGCTAGCTTACACTCATATTTCATCTTCTCCCCCCTTATTGCTTTTTTGATTGTCCTCTGCTCACTTTTAAAGGCTTCCCAATCCTCTGGCTTCCTACTAATCCTTGCCACTTTGTATGCTTTCTCTTTTGCTTTTATGTTGTCCTTGACTTCCCTCGTCAGCCATGGATGCCTCGTCCTCCCCTAAGCATGTTTCCTCCTCCTTGGGATGAATTTCTATTGTGCCTCCTGAATTATTTTCAAAAACTGCTGCCATTGCTGTTGCACTGTCTTCCCTGCTGGGCTCCCATTCCAATCAACTCTGGCCAGCTTCTTCCTCATGTCTTTGTAGTTACCTTTATTTAATTGTAATACCGTTACATCTGATTCCAGCTTCTCCCTCTCAAACTGCAGGGTAAATTCTATCATACTGTGGTCACTGCTCCCTAAGGGTTCCTTCACCTTAAGTTCCCTAACCAAGTCTGCCTCATTACACATCACCAAATCCAGAATTGCCTGTTCCCTAGTAGGTTCTGTCACAAGCTGCTCCAAAAAACCATAGAACCATAGAAAATTACAGCTCAGAAACAGGCCTTTTGGCCCTTCTTGTCTGTGCCAAACCATTTTATGCCTAGTCCCACTGACCTGCACTTGGACCATATCCCTCCACACCCCTCTCATCCATGAACCCGTCCAAGTTTTTCTTAAATGTTAAAAGTGACCCCGCATTTACCACTTTATCCGGCAGCTCATTCCACACTCCCACCACTCTCTGCGTGAAGAAGCCCCCCTAATATTCCCTTTAAACTTTTCTCCTTTCACCCTTAACCCATGCCCTCTGGTTTTTTTCTCCCCTAGCCTCAGCGGAAAAAGCCTGCTTGCATTCACTCTATCTATACCCATCAAATCTCCCCTCAATCTTCTACGCTCCAGGGAATAAAGTCCCAACCTATTCAATCTCTCTCTGTAACTCAGCTTCTCAAGTCCCGGCAACATCCTTGTGAACCTTCTCTGCACTCTTTCAATCTTATTTACATCCTTCCTGTAACTAGGTGACCAAAACTGTACACAATACTCCAAATTCGGCCTCACCAATGCCTTATATAACCTTACCATAACACTCCAACTTTTATACTCGATACTCCAATTTATAAAGGCCAATGTACCAAAGGCACTCTTTACGACCCTATCCACCTGTGACATCACTTTTAGGGAATTCTGTACCTGTATTCCCAGATCCCTCTGTTCAACTGCACTCTTCAGAGTCCTACCATTTACCCTGTACGTTCTTCTTTGGTTTGTCCTTCCAAAGTGCAATATCTCACACTTGTCTGCGTTAAATTCCATTTGCCATTTTTCAGCCCATTTTTCTAGTTGGTCCAAATCCCTCTGCAAGCTTTGAAAACCTTCCTCACTGTCCACTACACCTCCAATCTTTGTATGATCAGCAAACTTGCTGATCCAATTTACCACATTATCATCCAGATCATTGATATAGATGACAAACAACAATGGATCCAACACCGATCCCTGCGGCACACCACTAGTCACAGGCCTCCACTCAGAGAAGCAATCCTCCACAACCACTCTCCGGCTTCCTCCATTGAGCCAGTGTCTTATCCAATTTACTACCTCCCCATGTATACCTAGCGACTGAACCTTCCTAACTAACCTCCCATGAGGGACCTTGTCAAAGGCCTTGCTGAAATCCAGGTAGACAACATCCACCGCCTTCCCTTCATCCACTTTCCTGGTAACCTCCTCCAAAAACTCTAATAGATTGGTCAAACATGACCTACCACACACAAAGCCATGTTGACTCTCCCTAATAAGTCCCTGTCTATCCAAATATTTGTAGATCCTATCCCTTATCACACCTTCCAATAACTTGCCACCACCGACGTCAAACTTACTGGCCGATAATTTCCCGGATTTCTTTTGGAACCTTTTTTAAACAACGGAACAACATGAGCCACCCTCCAATCATCCGGCACCTCCCCCGTGAATACTGACATTTTAAATATGTCTGCCAGGGCCCCTGCAAGTTCAACACTAGCTTCCCTCAAGGTCCGTGGGAATACCCTGTCCGGTCCTGGGGATTTATCCACTCTGATTTGCCTCAAGACAGCGAGCACCTCCTCCCCTTTAATCTGTAAAGGTTCCATGGCCTCCCTACCAGTTTGCCCTATTTCTGTAGACTCCATGCCCGTTTCTTCAGTAAATACGGATGCAAAAAAAACATTTAGTATCTCCCCCATCTCTTTTGGTTCCATACACAGTCTACCACTCTGGTCTTCAAGAGGACCAATTTTATCCCTCACTATCCTGTTGCTCCTAACATACCTATAGAAGCTCTTTGGATTTTCCTTCACTCTGTCTGCCAAAGCAACCTCATGTCTTCTTTTAGCCCTCCTGATTTCCCTCTTAAGTAGCTTCTTGCACTTTTTATACTCCTCGAGCATCTGATGTGTTCCTTGCTGCCTGTACATTTCATACAACTCTCTCTTCCTCTTAATCAGTGTTACAATCTCCCTCGAGAACCAAGGTTCCTTATTCCTATTTACTTTGCCTTTAATCCTGACAGGAACATACAAACTCTGCACTCTCAAAATTTCTCCTTTGAAGGCCTCCCACTTTCCATTTACATCCTTACCAGAGAACAGCCTGTGCCAATCCACACTTCCCAGATCCCTTCTCATTTCAGCAAATTTGGCCTTTTTCCAGTTCAGAACTTCAACCCGAGGACCAGATCTATCCTTATCCACGATCAGGTTGAAACTAATGGCATTATGATCACTGGATCCAAAGTGTTCCCTCACACTCACATCCATCACTTGCCCTAACTCATTTCCCAATAGGAGATCCAATATCGCATCCTCTCTAGTTGGCACCTCTATATACTGATGTAGAAAATTCTCCTGAACACATTTTACAAACTCTATCCCGTCTAAACCTTTAACAGTATGCGAGTCCCAATCTATATGTGGAAAATTAAAATCCCCTACTATCACAACTTTGTGTTTCTTGCAGTTGTCAGCTATCTCTCCGCTGATTTGCTCCTCCAATTCTCGCTGACTATTGGGTGGTCTATAATACAAGCCCATTAATGTGGTCATACCTTTCCTGTTTCTCAGCTCCACCCATAGGGCCTCTGTAGACAAGCTCCCTAATCTATCCTGCCTGAGTACCACTGTAACATTTTCCCTGACCAACAATGCCACCCCCCCACCTTTTATCCCTCTGCCTCTATCCCGCCTGAAACATTGGAACCCTGGAACATTGAGCTGCCAGTCCTGCCCCTCCTGTAGCCAAGTTTCACTAATGGCTATAATGTCATATTTCCACGTGTCTATCCACGCCTTCAGCTAATCTGCCTTCCCCACAATACTCCTGGCATTGAAATAGACACACCTCAAAAATTTATTTCCACCACACTCTACCCTTCCATTTGTGATTTTGCTTGAACTAACCTGTCTTTTTACCCCTGCTCCACTATGTGCTCTGGCACTCTGGTTCCCACCCCCCTGCAAATCTAGTTTAAACGCTCCCCAATAACACTAGCAAATCTCCCTGCAAGTATATTGGTCCCCTTGTAGTTTAGGTGTAACCCGTCTCTCTTGTACAGGTCCCACCTGCCCCAGAAGAGGTCCCAATGATCCAAGAATTGGAAACCCTGCCCCCTGCACCAGTTCCTCAGCCACGTGTTTATCCGCCCAAGCATCCTACTCCTGCCCTCACTGGCATGTGGCTCAGGTAGCAATCCTGAGATTACTACCCTCGGGGTCCTGCTTTTTAACTTCCTTCCAAGCTCTTTGTACTCACTCTTTAGGACCTCCTCACTCTTCCTTCCCACATCATTGGTACCGACATGTACCACGACATCTGGCTGATCACCTTCCCTCTTTAGAACGCTGTGCACGCGATCAGAGACATCGCTGACCTTGGCACCTGGGAGGCAACAAACCATGCGGGAGTCTCTGTCCCGACCACAGAACCTCCGGTCTGTACCTCTGACCATCGAGTCCCCTATCACTACTGCTCTCCTCTTCTTCATCCCACCCTTTTGCGCTGTAGAACCAGACTCACTATCAGAGTTCCGGCTGTCGCAGCTTGTCCCAGGTAAAGCATCTGCCACAACAGTATCCAATTCAGTTTACCTGTTGTGGAGGGGTATGTCCACTGGTGAACCCTGCTCTGCCTGTCCTTTCACACTGCCATTTCCTCTCCTTACAGTAACCCAATTTCCTGTGCTCTGCTGCTTAGGTGTAACTATCTCCCTAAAGCTACTGTCTATATACTTCTCATTCTCCCGAATTAGATGGAGGTCATCAAGCTCCTTCTCCAGTTCCCTAACACGCTTTGCTAGCAGCTGCAGCTGAATGCATCTTTTGCAGGTGCTGTCGTCAGGGATACCAGAGGTCTCCCTGATCTCCCACATCCTGCAAGAGGAGCATTCCAACATCTTGCCTGGCATATTTTTTTTTGCTCTGGGGAAATACAGGAATAAACTTTCTGAAAAAGAAAAAATAACCTATTCTCGCCTCTGCCTGTTCTCGCCGAAGCCTGTTTTGAGCCAAAGCTCTTCAGCTCTCACTCTGTCCCCTGCTCACTCCGCTGCCCGCTCAAAGGTGCGGCCTACTTTCAAACCCTCCAAAACCTTCCCAGGCTGCTGCTGGGCCTATTTCCTGTTTTGAAAAAAACCTCCGATTTTTTTCACAAATTTAACTGAAAAATAAATAAATAAATTAGTGCACAAACAAGCTCCCTTACCCTCAGCCTGCTCCTGTGGAACAATGAGGCTGAAACCTCCAAGGTAAGCACTTTTAAACCCTCCAAAACCTTCCCAGGCTGCTGCTGGGCCTATTTCCTGTTTTGAAAAAAACCTCCGATTTTTTTCACAAATTTAACTGAAAAATAAATAAATAAATTAGTGCACAAACAAGCTCCCTTACCCTCAGCCTGCTCCTGTGGAACAATGAGGCTGAAACCTCCAAGGTAAGCACTTTTAAACCCTCCAAAACCTTCCCAGGCTGCTGCTGGGCCTATTTCCTGTTTTGAAAAAAACCTCCGATTTTTTTCACAAATTTAACTGAAAAATAAATAAATAAATTAGTGCACAAACAAGCTCCCTTACCCTCAGCCTGCTCCTGTGGAACAATCTTCGACATTCCACAAATTCCTTTTTTTGGGATCCACTATCTACCTGATTTTCCAAGTCCACCTGCATATTGAAGTCCCCCATGATTATTGCAATATTGCCTTTTTTATATCCCTTTTCTATCTCCTGATTTATTTTCTGCCGCACATCCTGACTACTGCTGTAACTCCCATCAGGGTCTTTTTAACTTTGGGATTCCTCAAGTCTACCCACAGAGATTCTATGCCTTCTGCTCCTATATCACTTCTTGCTATCGATTTAACTTCATTCCTTACTAACAATGCAACCCCAACCCTTTTGCCCATCTGCCTGTCCTTCTGATAGGACACATATCCATGAATATTTAGATCCCAACCCTGATTCCCTTGCAGCCATGTCTCTGTGATGCCCACAATATCGTACCGGCCAATTTCAATGCTCATTTACCTTGTTCCATATACTGCGCGCATTTAGGTACAACACCCTCAGTCCTACATTGACCACCATTTTTGCTCTGCCTGAGGTTAGATTCCTACCATCTCCATATAGCATTCCATTGATATTGTTCTTTCAGTCTCTTTATAATAGTAATTCATAGAAAGATGAATCATAGAATCCCGACAGTGCAGAAGGAGGCCATTCATCCCATCGAGCCTGCACCGACAACAATCCCATCCAGCCCCTATCCCCGTAACCCCACGTATTTATCCTGCTAATCCCCCTCGGGCACCTTAGCATGACAATCAACCTAACCCGCACATTTTTGGACTGTGGGAAGAAACTGGAGCACCTGGAGGAAACCCATGCAGACCTGAGGAGAATGTGCAAACTCCACACAGACACCCAAGGCCAGAATTGAACCCAGGTTCTTGGCACTGTGAGGCAGCAGCACTAACCACCATGTCACCCAAGATCTTGGATAGATAGGAAGCCATATCAACAGTATTAAAAAAAGCAAGAGTTTCAACATCTCGTGTGCTCTTCATCATTCTCCTTATTTTCTTTACCTCCGATGCCAGGGGGGCAACTTTTCCTGTTCTCCCCCACAAGAAACACCATGAACCGTCCTTCACTAGGGGAATTTCACAGTAACTTCATTGCAGTGTTAATGTAAGCCTTGTGACTAATAAATATACTTTACATTTTTACTTTATGTTACACTGGAAAATCCACCACTCAGGTTTGCATGTGAAGCATCATTAAAAATAATTAATTTCATGTTATTGGGATTACCCAAAGCTGGGAACTCCAGCATACACTTCTCTATTTTTATTTTTTAATAAATTTTATTCATTCTCGAGATGTCCTGCACCTTGGGATTTTTTATAACAATTGAATGGTGTAGCAGAACCAGTAAACTGTTTGGTATACTTCTGCTCCATTTCTGACATGGAGAGAATCCAGAAGGGAACAGTGGAAACTGTATCAGGCAAATGTGTCGATAGTTGTTGCAATTGCTGCAGTTGCCCTAGTTCTTGCACAGGGTCAGAATCTTTGTATCAGACATATAGTGCCTCCTCCCACCAGCAGAAACTGAGAAGTTCATGCAGGTGCTGCAAGAGTGCTTATTTGCCATGTTTGGTGAGTTCAGTTGGTATGGCATCATCACCTGGAGTTTTGCCCATGGCAAGTGAGTCAATAGCTTTGTAAAGGTCCTCCACTTTGGGTTTGATACCCAACTCTGCCAGGATTTTTACCATGGCTCAATCTTCTTCAGTCAGAGTGTTCCCCTGGAGTATGAATCAAGGTAGTCAGCACAGGATGGCAGGCCAGAGTCTAAAGGCATCCAGCCAATAAGGGGTGCAATGCCTTTTTTATGGAATTTGTCTTTTCCTGAAGGCAGCCAATGTCAGTCTCGCTCTGTTCAGCATAACCAGCTCTATATGCAGTGTAACCAACTATCCTTAGATCTCAATAGCATGATCAGTCTATTAAAAAAAAACTGTGGGGAGCGTGAGTGCAACTGGAGCTCACAGCTCAGTGGTCCTATCCGAATCAGGTCAAGGGATAATTTATCACAGGCCTCATTAGGCACTGCACTAGCAATGTACACCGAGATACAAGCTAATTTCTAGAATGGCATGTTGAACTGCAGGTTTGGTGTGCCTATGGAAATGTTCTCAGGAAGAAATTAGTGTCTTCAGGAGAGGAGGGGCACCACGGAATAAAACTGGTGTTAACGTTAGCTCAGTGAAATCATTAGCATGTTATGGAAATTTGCATTTTCAATTAGTTGCAAAATAAATTTTGACTGTGTGAATCATGAGGAATGTGTAGCTGGGATGAAATATAAATAAATTAACCAATTCACACCATTTTAACATCTGCAAATTTGATTAATTAAGATTATACTTTATATCGTCATGACAGAAAGTTTCATGTCAACCATGACTATACACCCATTCCATTTGTGGGGACGACACAAGGAAATGGAGCAGCCTTTATGCAGATCCCAGTGAATAATCAATCTTCTTGTGTCTTATCTCCTCATCTAGCATTCTGCTGAGGAGATTGACAGTCCTGTGTTTAACCCTCTCCCTCCAACTACTTTGATCTAATTATTATAATCTCCCTGCAACTTGATTTTGTCTGCTCTGTGTGCGTGCGTGCGTGTCCCTCTGTTCAGCTAGTCTGACATGGCTAGTCTGTGCTGCCATGTCAGTATTGTCAACAAGTGTGCTGCGATTCACTGACTAGCATCCTGTAAGAGAATGGAAACTTAGGGCAAGGCTTCTGAGGACAATTTGTGGGTAGTGCAAGTTGGCACCTTGGGAGAAATGTGAGGGAGGACAAGTGAAATGGTCCAGAAGACAGCTGTTCTCTCTCCATGGATGCTGTCAAACTTGCTGAGATTTTCCAGTATTTTCTGTTTTTGTTTCATATTCCAGCATCCACAGTAATTTGCTTTGGTCTAGAACACACTTCTTCATTTCTTCATTGCTTCCACAAGATGGCCTGTTTATGCAATTAAGAAATATTAATTTATATTGCTGTGTACTTTATCTCAGATTTAAGCATGGAGGCTAATTTGCATTTCCTCACATTTATCTGCCACTTCTTTCTTCTGGGATAATTTTGTAACTGCTGTTGGGTTTGTGAAGTGGAGCTGAAAGCGAAGATTAAGATGTCTGAGAGGGATGTGGGAGCTTTCTATTTTCTATCAGTAATTTACAGCTAAAGAACATTGTTCGGCTTGGATGGCTGAGCATGTGGAATTCTGCGTTTGATTTCTGTGTGGATGAGAAACTTCAGTTATGTAGAGACACTGAAGTCAATTGAATGAAGCAATAGAGATAGCAACCATTCATCCCATCATGCTTATGTTCACCCTTCTACTAGTATCCGATTAGTTCCACTCTCTTACTCTTCCCCTGGAACCTTCCAATTTTGATTCTCCTTCAACTATTTGTCCAATTCCCTCTTGAAAATTGGTGGAGATGCCAGTGTTGGACTGGGAATCGCTGAGCAGAAACTGATAGCCAAATTCCGCACACATGAGGACAGCCTCAACCGGGATCTTGAGTTCATGTCACACTACCTGTACCCTCCACCATACTGTCTGGATTTGCAAAATCCTACAAACTGTCCTGGCTTGAGGCAATTCCCACCTCTTTAACCTGTGATTATCTCTCTCTCCACAGACACTATTTGTACCAGTAAAAACTTGATTACCTGTAAAGACTCGCATTCCAACCATTCCTCACTTTCCAATCTGTAATTATCTTGCTTATATATGCCATGTTTGTGAACCTACCTTCCTCACCTGATGAAGGAGCAGTGCTCCAAAAGCTCGTGATTCCAAATAAACCTGTTGGACTTTAACCTGGCTTTGTGAGACTTCTTACTCTTGAAAATTATTATTGAATCAGTTTTCACAATACTTTCGGTCATTGCATTCCACATGGTGAGTTGTGTTGGACTGCACTGTTTCAAAGGATGGTGGAAGCAGATTCAATAATGATTAAAAAGGGAATTGTATAAATTTGCAGGGCTATGAGGAAATCACAGAGGTGTGGGACTAATTGGAAGTCTTTCAAAGAACCAGCTGTAAGTTTTGCTGATTGACTTCAAAAGAGGAATTATATCTGAAAATGATGAGGCTAGAGATCGATAGTGTCAATCAAAGGGGCCCTGTCATCATCATTTATGATAGCATTGACTAGTTTTGCGGAGATCCTTAGCTACGAGTCATCCCCTTGTGACTTATTCAAGCAACCCATTCTTCAATTCCAAAAAAAAAGCATTAATTTATATTGTTGTTTTCATGACCACAGGATGTCCCAAAATACTTTATGCCAATGAAGTAATTTGAAGTGTAGTTGCTGTTGTAATGTAGGGAAGGTAAAAAGCCCAGATAATGAGTCTCCTCAGGCTGCTCAACCCTGAAGGACATCACAGCTGACCCCGGTGACCTCACCAGGTACCTCCGCACATGCATTTTACACCAAGGGTCACTAGCTAATTCTTCCTCCCCTCTGTAATTCAAATCAATTGTAACATCCCTTTTGCTGTCAGAGGCCAGAGACTGGCAGTGGGATCTTCATGGTGTATCTGACTCAACAGATGTGATGCATTCACACGTGGAGTTTGCTCACTGTAGAACTTCCATTTATTAAAGATTTCTATTTGAATAAAGTGGCAGAAATTAAGAACATCTCAAACGTAATTGGTCTCAGCTGTGTGTAAATATGTATGAGCTGATGATTTTAAGAACATAAAAAATGGGATTGGGGGAGCTATTTGGCCCTTTGAGCTTACTCTGCCATTCAATAGCATCATGGCTGATGTTCTACCTTAATGCCACTTTCCATCCTTATGCCCATACCTTGATTCCCTTCGCATCCAAAAAATATTCAGTTTCGGTCTTCCGTGTAATAAATGGCTGTGCAACCACAGCCCTCTTGGATGGAAACTTCTAAAGATTCACAATTATTTGAATTAACGATTTTCTACTCATCTCAGTCCTAAATGGCTGACCCCTTAATCTGAGACTGTGACCCCTAGTTCCAGACTCCCCAGCCAGGCAAAATATCCCCCTACATCAATTCTTATGAATCCCTGAAGAATTCTATATGTTACAATGAGATTATCTCTCATTCTTCTGAACTCCAGGTAATATAGATCTATTCTACTCAATCGCTTCTCATAAGACAATCCATCATCCCAAGACTCAACCTAATGATCCTTTATTGCACTCCCTCTAAGGCATGTATATCCTTCTTTAGATAAAGAGACCAAAACTATACATGGCATTCCAGGTCTGGTCTCAACAAGGCCCTGAATATTTGCAGTAAGACATCTTTTCTCATGCACTCCAATCCCTTTGTATAAGGACCATTTATTTTCCTCATTACTTGCTGTAACTCGATGTTAACTTTGTGATTCATGTACAAGGCCACGCAGGTCTTTCTGAATGCAAATGTTTCCTGGCCTCTCAACTTTTAAAACATATTCTACCTTTCTATTTTCCTACCAAAGTGAATAATTTCTCATTTCTCCACGTTAAATTTAGTGGGTACCATAGTTGAGGTCATTATGTGACCAGACTAATGATCAGGAGATGCAAGTTCAAATTCCACAGTAGCTGGAGAATTTAAATTCAGTTAATTAAATGAATCAGGTAACCACAAACTACTGGATTTTTGTAAAAACCTACCACTAATGTCCTTTATGGAAGAAAATCTGTTGTCCTTATTTGGTCTAACCAATTTGTGACTCCATGACCAAAGTTCCCCAGCCATTTATGCCGGCAGGATTCTCCGGTCCAGCTGGCAGTGTGCCCCCACCTGCAGGTATCCCATCGCCATGGAGTGACATCAGTGTAAATTCTCATTGACAGTGGCAGAACCAGAGAATTAAGCCAAGAGCAAACAATGTGCCACCTTCCTCCGGCAAGAAACACGCAGTTGGGAGGATGACGAATTTCACCCCATATCCACAGCACTGTTCTTGACTGATTTACCCTCTGAAATGGGCTAGCATACCATTCATTTGTTTCAAGGGCAATTAGGAATAAGCAATAAGTGCTGGCCCCACCAGCGATGCCAACATCCTGTAAATAAATTCCATCCGTGTTGAGGGAACAGTGCTGGGACCTCAACTGTTTACAATTTATTTTATATATGGATGAAAGAATGGATGGGATATCTGCCAAATTTGCTGATGACACAAAGATAGGTCAGGAAGTAAGTTGTGAAGCGGACATAAGGATGCTACAAAAAGATATAGGTAGATTAAGTGAGTGGACAAAGATCTGGCAAAGGCAGTATAATGTGGGAAAATGTGAAATTGTCCATTTCGGCAGTAAGAATTAAAGGGATGCATATTATCTAAATGGTGAGAGATTGCAGAGCTCTGAGATGTTGGGGACCTGGGTGTCTAAGTGCATGAATCTCAAAAGGCTAAAATGCAGATACAGCCAGTAATTAGGAAAGCTAATAGAATATTATTTATTGTGAGGGGAAATCCATTGGAGTCTAGAAGAGTCAGAAGCGACTTGATTGAAACGCCTAAGACTAAGATCCAGAGGGGTCTTGACAGGTTGGTGTAAAGAGGTTGTTGCCTCTTGTGGGAAAATCTAGAACTAGAAGTCACAGTTTAAAAATAAGGAATTGTCCATTTAAAATGGAGATGAAGTGAATTTTTTTCTCTGAGGGCCATGAGTCCTTGGAACTCTCTTCCTGAAAAGGTGGTGGAAGCAGAGTATTTGGCCTGAATTTTTCACCATTAGGTGATCACACGCTTGGCAATCCTGGAAGCAGCATTTTCAGCTCCCGATTGTGTTGGACATATTTGGCAATAGGAGTGTAAATCTTGCAAGAACTCCTACTTTGCATTTCATGCTGCCATAAACACATGACACGGTTTTCCCCTCTTCCCCCTCAGTTTCTTGATGTTCAACATCGGGAACATCGTTTGACTGTATTAGCATCTAATTATCCGGCGTCATCAGAAAAGCTATTCACATCACCGTGGGGACAGAATGGTGTGAATCACAACTGGTCTCCTAAGCATTGTACCTGGCGAGCAGCCCTCCTCGGGGAGCTCAGGTGAGTGCAGCGCTAAGGGGAGAGAGGGTCATACTTGGTAACCCCCAGACACTGAAATGTGGGGGTTCCAGATGAACTGATTTTCGCTGGGGCGACCTTTACAAATGATACCCTTTCCTTTGAGGGACTAAGTTGCTGGCGGGGCAGGCAAATCAGAGACTGCCCCACCAGCATTACACTGTGGGACCCACTCCTTTAGGTTTTTTACTCTAAGTGTGGGACTATACAGGGGGAAAGCTGCTGCTGTTGCTGTCAGCATCTTCAAAATCGCTTTTCCTGCCTAACATCGGCCTTTTCTGATTTCTGGGAAAATTCCACCCTCAGGCCACAATTGACCCCAGAATGTGATTTCACCAGCGGCTCAATCACCAGCATGAAAAATGTGCTGGGGAAAGCTCATTGCTGCCCGGGAGGGCAGGAAGAGGGCCTCTATAGAGACACAGGAGGGTGCAGGCTGGCATTATTAATGTACTCGCTCAGGGGGACAGCCGTTGTGGAGCTGTCTCAGGGAGCTGCAGACCTGTAAAAAATAAATCCCAATGGAAAAATGCTGCAAAGAGTGTCCAGGCAGCATTTCCAATCACAAACCTCAGTCCCTAGTCACCTTTTTAAATGTTATTTCAGTCCTGACATTTCATTCCGCTCTGGATCAAGGTTGCAGCTAAAACCTAAAGGCCGCCTGGCCAATCAGCCCACCCATGAACTCTAAAAGCAGACCGTCCATGTAGCATTGCTTTCAATTGGTCCTACATGGGCTAAATTGCCTGCTGGATTATTGGTGAGTGTGCTTCCAATTGTCACATGCACCGCTGACCGAACAATCGTGCAAGTGCATGATGACGTTGGGATGCCTGACACCTTACTACGTGATTTCATGCGCTGCCTGGTCATGCGTGTGCTCACCCGAGCAACTTAAAATTCTGGCTATTGAATATTTTTAAAGCTGAGATGGAGAGGTTCTTAGAGTCAGAGAGATTTACAGCATGGAAACAGGCCTTTCGGCCCAACTTGTCCATGCCACCCAGCTTTTACCACTAAGCAAGTCCCAATTGCCCGCATTTGGCCAATATCCCTCTATCCAAATTTTACTCATGTAACTGTCTACTTTTTAAAAGGCAAAATTGTACCCGCCTCTACTATTGCCTCTTGCAGCTCGTCACACATGCTCACCACCCTCTGAGTGAAAAAAATTGCCCCTCTGGGCCCTTTTGATCTCTCCCCTCTATGCCCTCTAGTTTTTGATTCCCCTACCTTTGGGAAAAGATCTTGACCATCTACCCTCATTATTTTATAGACCTCTATAAGATCACCCTTAAGCCTCCTACACTGCAGGGAAAAAAGTCCCAGTCAATTCAGCCTCTCCTTATAACTCAAACCATCAAGTCCTGGTAGCATCCTAATAATTCTTTTCTATACTCTTTCTAGTTTAATAATATCCTTTCTGTAATAGGGTGACCAGAACTGTACACAGTATTCCAATTGTGGCCTTCCTAATGTCTTGTACAACTTCAACATATAACTTCAACTTGTATAACTTCAACTTACTAATGTCTTGTACAACTTCAACATCCCAACTCCTGTATTCAATGTTCCGACCAATGAAGCCAAGCATGCTGAATGCCTTGTTCACCACCCTGTCCGCCTCCACTTTCAAGGAGCTATGAACCTGTACTCCTAGATTTCTTCGTTCTATAACTCTCCCCAATGCCCTATCATTAACTAAGTAGGTCCTGCCCCGATTTGATCTACTAAAATGCAACACCTCACATTTACCTAAATTAAACTCCATTTGCCATTCATCAGCCTACTGGCCCAATTGATCAAGATCCTGTTGCAATCCCAGATAACCTTATTCACTGTCCACTGTGCCACCAATCTTGGTGTTATCTGCAAACTAACTAACCATGTGTCATAAATTTTCATCCAAATCATTAATATAAATGGCAAATAACAGTGGACCCAACACCGATCCCTGAAGAACATCACTGGTCACAGGCCTCCAGTTTGAAAAACAACCCTCTACAACTACCCTCTGTCTTCTGTTGTCAAGCCAATTTTGCATCTAATTGGCTACCTCACCCTAGATCCTGTGAGATTTAACCTTATGCAACAACCTACCATGTGGTATCTTGTCAAAGGCCTTGCTAAAGTCCATGTAGACAACATGTCAACTGCACTGCCTTCATCTACCTTCTCAGTTACCCCTTCAAAAAACTCACTCAAATTCATGAGACATGATTTTCCAGCCATGCTGACTGTCCCTAATCTGTCCTTGTCTCTCTAAATGCCTGTAGATCCTGTCTCTCTGAATACCTTCTAACAACTTATCCACGACAGACTTTAGGCTCACCGGTCTGTAGTTCCCAGGCTTTTCCTTGCAGCCCTTCTCAAACAAAGGCACATTTGCTACCCTCCAATCTTCAGGCAACTCACCTCACCCCCAAGGGGGTGACAGGTTATTGGGGGTAGGTGGGTTGCAGATTTGAGATTACTATCAGATTAGCCATGATCTTATTAAATAGTGGAACAGGCTTGAGGGGCTGAATGGCTTACTTTTACTCCTCGTTCGTATATTCTTGTCCATTCACTTAATTTCTTTGTACCTCTTTGCAGTCTCTTTGCATCCTCTTCACACATAACTTTACTTCACTGATAAAATGGTTACCCTACTAGCTACAGTGTGCCAACTCATAAATGATCCACTCATTCCTACTCTCTCTTTTATGTCCCTTAATCAATCTTCAAGCTGCTAGCCATGGCTCAGTTTGTAGCACACTTGCTTTAGATTGACAAGGTTTTGTGTACACACTCTAGAACTTGAGAAATGAAGTCAAGGCTGACAATCCTGAAGAAGCAATGCATTGTTGAAGGTGTTGTCTTTTGGATGGGACGTTAAACCCTTGTCTCATCTGCCTGCTTGGGTGGATGTAAAAGATCCCACACCACCATTTCAAAGAAGAGTACAAAGAGCAAAGAAAAGTACAGCACAGGAACAGGACCTTCGGCCCTCCAAGCCTGCACCGATCACGTTATCCTATCTAGACCAACCGCTTAGATCCCTCTATTCCTCATTTGTTCATATGCCTATCAAGATAAACCTTAAATGTGACTCATGTAAGCCTAACCGAACTGCCTCAACCACCTCACTTGGCAATGCATTCTAGGCCTCCACCACCTCTGTGTAAAAAACTTCTGCTGCATATCTCCACTGAACCTTTCCCCCCTTATCTTGAACTTGTGCTCCCTTGTAATTGTCATTTCTGCCCGGGGAAAATGTTTCCAACTGTTCACCCTATCTATACCTCTCACTATTCTTCTATCATGTCACCCCTCAGCCTCCGTCTTTCCAGGGAAAACAATCCCAGTTTATTCAATCTCTCCTCATAGCTAATACCCTCCATACCAGGCAACACCCTGGTAAACCTTTTCTGTACTTTCCCCAAAGCCTCCATGTCCTTTTGGTAGTGTGATGAGCCGAATTGGACAAATATTCCAAATGTGGCCGAACCAACGTTTTATTTAACTGTAACATAATTTGCTAACTTTTATACTCAGTGTTCCATCCGATGAAGGCAAGTATGCCATATGCTTTCTTCACCACCTTTTCCATCTGTGCTGCCACTTTTAAGGATCTGTGGACCTGTACTCCCAGATCTCTCCGTGTGTCTATGCTCCTGATCGTTCTGCCATTTATTTTAGAGCTCCCCCTCCGATTGGATCTACCAAAATGCATCACCTCGCATTTGTCCGGATTAAATTCCATCTGCCAATTCTCTGCCCAATTTTCCAGCCTATCTATATCCTGCTGTATTCTCTGACAGTCTTCATCACTATCCACAACTCCACCAACCTTAGTATCATCCACAAACTTGCTAATCAGACTAGGTACGTTTTCTTCCAAGTCATTTATATATATTATAAACAGCAGAGGTCCAGCACTGATCCCTGCGGAACACCACTAGTTACAGATCTCCATTCAGAAAAACACTCCTCCACTGCTACCCTCTGTTTTCTATGGCCAAGATGTGGAGATGCCGGTGTTGGACTGGGGTAAACACAGTAAGAAGTCTCACAACACCAGGTTAAAGTCCAACAGGTTTATTTGGCAGCAAAAGCCACTCGCTTTCGAAGTGCGGCTTCTTCATCAGGTGAGTGGGATTTCAGTTCACAAACAGGGCTTATAAAGACACAAACTCAATTTACAAAATAATGGTTGGAATGCGAGCCTTTACAGGTAATCAAGTCTTAAAGGTACAGACAATGTGAGTGGAGAGAGGGTTAAGCACAGGTTAAAGAGATGTGTATTGTCTCCAGCCAGGACAGATGGTGAGATTTTGCAAGCCCAGGCAAGTCGTCGGGGTTACAGATAGTGTGACATGAACCCAAGATCCCGGTTGAGGCCGTCCTCATGTGTGCGGAACTTGGCTATCAGTCTCTGCTCAGCGATTCTGCATTGTCGTGTGTCGTGAAGGCCGCCTTGGAGAACGCTTACCTGAAGATCAGAGGCCGAATGCCCGTGACTGCTGAAGTGTTCCCCAACAGGAAGAGAACACTCTTGCCTGGTGATTGTCGAGCGGTGTTCATTCATCCGTTCTCGTAGCGTCTGCATGGTCTCCACAATGTACCATGCCTCGGGACATCCTTTCCTGCAGCGTATCAGGTAGACAACGTTGGCCAAGTTGCAAGTCTATGTACCGTGTACCTGGCAGATGGTGTTCTCACGTGAGATGATGGTATCCGTGTCGATGATCTGGCACATCTTGCAGAGGTTGCTGTGGCAGGGTTGTGTGGTGTCGTGGTCACTGTTCTCCTGAAGTCTGGGTAGTTTGCTGCGGACAATGGTCTGTTTGAGGTTGTGCGGTTGTTTGAAGGCAAGAAGTGGGGGTGTGGGGATGGCCTTGGTGAGATGTTCATCTTCATCGGTGACATGTTGAAGGCTCCGGAGAAGATGTCGTAGCTTCTCTGTTCCGGAAAGTACTGGGCGACGAAGGGTACTCTGTCCACCGTGTCCCGTGTTTGTCTTCTGAGGAGGTCGGTGCGGTTTTTCACTGTGGCGCGTTGGAACTGTCGATCGATGAGTCGAGTGCCATATCCTGTTCTTATGAGGGCATCTTTCTGCGTCTGGAGGTGTCTGTTGCGATCCTCCTCATCTGAGCAGATCCTGTGTATACAGAGAGCTTGTCCGTAGGGGATGGCTTCTTTAACGTGTTTAGGGTGGAAGCTGGAGAAGTGGAGCATCGTGAGGTTATCCGTGGGCCTGCGGTAGAGTGAAGTGCTGAGGCGACCATCCTTGATGGAGATGCTGGTATCCAAGAATGCATCCGATTCCAAGGAGTAGTCCATGGTGAGTCTGATGGTGGGATGGAACTTGTTGATGTCATCATATAGTTGTTTCAGTGATTGTTCACCATGAGTCCAAAGGAAGAAAATATCATTGATGTGTCTAGTGTATAGCATCGGTTGATGGTCCTGTGTGGTGAAGAGGTCTTGTTCGAACCTGTGCATGAAGATGTTCGGTGTTGGCCTCTTGGGGTTTGTGGAAGAACTCCCGCAGCCTCATTCGCCTGATGAATTCCTCTGTGTCTGCTGCGAGATTGATGGGGTCTATTTTGGTGATGGGGCAGAAATTGAGCCCTCGGCGGAGAACTTCGATTTCATCTGGTTGAAGTGTGTAGTCCGTCAAGTTGACAATGGACTTCCCTGCAGTGGTACTGTTTTCTACTGTGGTACCGGGGGAGGCTTGGTTGCTGCTGGTGGTGATGCCGAGTTTCTCAAGTTTCCTGTTCTTGGTGTGCATGTAGATGGCGTAGTTCCTTTGTCTTGTCTGCTTGGCAGAGTTTCGCAGCTGGTCTGCGTCCTGAGCGCAAGTTGAGAATATGGACTCTATCTTGGTTTCCAGGATGCGGTGTTTGCTGTAGAGCTGGTGTATGATGTGATTGAGGAGTGTGAGAGAGGTACGACGGCAAAGTCTGTCAGCGTAGTCTGTGTTATAGGTTGCCCTGAGTGGCCAATAATCTATGGCCAAGCCAGTTCTGAATCCATCTAGCTAGTTCACCCCTGATCCCGTGAGATTTAATCTTTTGTACCAGCCTGCCATGAGGGACCTTGTCGAATGCTTTACTAAAGTCCATGTAGACAACATCCACAGCCCTTCCCTCATCAATCATTTTTGTCACCTCCTCAAAAAACTCAATTAAATTAGTGAGACATGACCTCCCTCTTACAAAACCATGCTGACTGTTGCTAACAAGACCATTCAGTTCCAAATGCGTATAGATCCTATCTCTAAGAATCGTTTCCAACAATTTCACTGTCACTGATGTCAAGCTCACTGGCCCATAATTACCCGGGTTATCCTTGCTACCCTTCTTAAATAATGGGACAACATTGGCTATCCTCCAATCCTCTGGGATCTCACCAGTAGCCAACGAAGAAACAAAGATTTCTGTTTGAGGCCCAGCAATTTCATCTCTTGTGTCCCTCAGTAATCTGGAATAGATGCTATCTGACCCTGGGGGTTTGTCTACCTTAATGCTTTTTAATTCATCTAACACTTCCTCCCTCATAATGATGACTTGTTCTAAAGGGTTTACACACCCCACTGAGACACCATCCATCGACATGTCCTTCTCTTTTGTGAATACCGATGCAAAGTACTCATTAAGAATCTCACCTAGTATGGGCATTATCCCAGTATCCTGGCTATCAACATTGCAAAAAAACCAAGTTATCTGGCCATTATCACATGGTAGTTTGTACGAGTTTGCTGAGTGCTAATAAGCTATCGCATTTCCACGGCAGTCACTACATTGAAAAAAATACTTCATTGGTTGTAAAGCACTTTGAAACGTCTGATGGTCATGAAAAGAGCTCTGCAAATGCAAGTCTTTCTTTTCTTTCTTCAACTCATTCCCTCCCCATGAGGCCTAATTTTGTTTAATAATCTCTTGTTTGCACCTTCTTGAATGTTTTTGTAAATGCAAATAGTCTATATTAACTGGCTCTCTATTATCCACCATGACAGCTACAACCTAAAACTCCCAAACAGTTTTGTCAAACTTGATTTCCCTTCCATAAGCACATGTTGTCTGTGCCTAATCATGTCGCGATTTTAGTAAATATCCTGTCACCCTAATAATAGACGCTGGCATTTTGCCTTCTAATAATGTTAGGCTAATTAGTCTGTAGTTCCCTTTTTTGTTCTCGCCCTCATTTCCTGAATAAGGATTTACATTTGAAAGTATCCCAATCTGTGGGAACCATTATAAATGCTAAGGAATTCTTAATGATCAAAGCCAATGCATCCACAATCTCTAAAGGCACCTGTTTTAAAATCCTAGATATTGGCTGTCAGGGTCAATAGATTTTTCTGGCAACTTAGTTTGCTGCCAATACCGTGCATGTGCAATAGCATACATGGCCGCCATCTTTATAGGGGGCAATGTGCAGGAGGGTGTAAACACAGCCATGGAATTGCAAATAATAAAGAGCTGTCAGCAGAATCTCGTAGGAGTCCCACAACTTTCTTTATCCCATTTAATTTCCTTAACATTGTTCTTGCCTTTTTTACCGCATTCTTTTGGGAAGGCACTTTCTTCCAATAAACAATCTTGTCATGTCAGAATATCTCAGTGTTGTGGAAGGGTTGGTGGTACTGAAATTGGCATTTAAGTGTGTTGTGTTGAGAGAAAGATCTGGAGATACAAACAGAATTGCGACCGTCACCAGGTGGATCAGATGCCCCTCCCTCCGCATCCTGATCCCTTGAATTAGCCACCACAGGGCTCAGAAACTGAGTGAACGGATTTCAACTGGCATTGTGTCTCCTACAAACAGTGACATAGGATTTTGTGCATGCCATGCCAATTTGCATTGGCAGCAGATACGGTGACCCCCCTCCCTTCTCTCTCACACACACACGTGCATGCACGCACACACACACACATACATGACAGCGGAGGCAGCTTGCCGTTAGCTGCTGACAGGATCTTCCAGTCTTGCCGAGGTCTAATCATGGGGCAGCAAGGTGGCACAGTGGTTAGCATTGCTGCCTCACAGCGCCAGAGTCCCGGGTTTGATTCCCAGCTTGCATCATTGTCTGTGCAGAGTCTGTACGTTCTCCCCGTATCTGTGTGAGTTTCCTCCAGGTGCTCTGGTTTCCAAAAGACATGTTGATTAGGTGTATTGGCCATACTAAATTCTCCCGCAGTGTACCCAAACAGTTGCCGGAGTGTGGCGACTCAGGGATTTTCATAGTAACTTCATTGCAGTGTGTTGTAAGCCTACTTGTGACACTAATAAAGCAACTCTAAACTATAGCATCTTGTATGGCTTGCCCATGTTGCCACTGGAATCTCCCAGGGGTATCGTCTTTGCTGGGATCTGAAGATTCTGCTGGTGGGAAGAACCAGGAAATCCCACCCAGTGTTTTTATCCCATTAATTTCTATTTCTCTACTAATATTAATTTTTTAATACCCTTATTCTCACTGATCCTTGGTTCCCTGATGTTCCTGGAATGCCTGTGAGCCTCCTATCATGAAGCTAGACACAAAGTATTTGTTCAATATCTTTGCCATTTCCTTTTTTTCCTTTATAATTGCTCCTGTCTCCACCTGTAAGGTACCTACATTTATTCAACTAATCTGTTTACATACTTGTAAAAACTTTTAAATCTGCTTTAAATGTTTAGCTGGTTGGCTCTCATTCTATTTTTTTTCTCATTATTAATTTCTCAGTCATCCATTGAATTCTAACTCTTCACTCTTTCTTTGTATTTTTTCAAGCACCACCCTTTAATATATTACTATCTCTTCTGGCCACGTTTTGACCACATCTCCCATGGGATTTTTATTTTTTAAGGGAACATATATTGGCTGCAATTACAATTTTTCTGAAAATGTTTTCCATTACTTATTTATGATCTAGCTTCTGAATCTCCCAAATCCAACTCTTACCTATTTGTTTGCTTTATTCAGATTTAAAACCCTGGTTTTGGACTTAACTAAATCATTCTTAAACTCAATATAAAATTCCAATATATTATGAGCACTTCTACCGTGCAACTCCTTTACCGTAAGATTATTAATTAACCCTGTCTTATTGGACAGAAATACACTTTAAATAATCTGGTTCCTTGACATAGAGATCTAGGAAACTCTCTTAACTGCAGTCATGAGTTTATCCTTCAACCTATTACTGCAAATGCAGTCTATATGAATACTAAAATGCCCCAGTTACTTTATTAAATTTTGTTGAATACACCTCTAATTTCCTGACCATACTTTGCCTGACACTACTACCAGAGTTTTATTGTCTCGCCCACCTGAGGTTCCTAAGATCCCGTCTGAGGCCAACAGAGAATGCCATTCTGCGAGTCTCGCCTGCCCCAATTCTGGGGCACACGTGCCGGTAAAATTCCAGCCTACGTCTATTGTTGGGAGCAGGGGGTAATGAACAATTCCCAACACTGATTTCTATCCCTTATTGTTTCTCAGCTCCACCCAAACAATTTGATTCTCCAGGCTGAGATCCTTTCTTTCTACTCTGATTTGATTTATTATTGGCACATGTATTAGTATACAGTGAAAAGTATTGTTTCTTGCGCGCTGTACAGACAAAGTACACTGTACATAGAGAAGGAAAGGAGAAGGTGCAGAATTTGGTGTTACAGTCGTACTAGGGTGTAGAGAAAGATCAACTTAATATGAGGTAGATCCATTCAAAAGTCTGACAGCAGCAGGGAAGAAGCTGTTCTTGAGTCGGATGGTACATGATCTCAGACTTTTGTATCTTTTTCCGGATGCAAGAAGTTGGAAGAGAGTTTGTCCGGGGTGCGTGGGGTCCTTGATTATGCTGGCTGCTTTTCCGAAGCAGCGGGAAGTGGAGACGGAATCAATGGATGGGAGGCTTATTTGCGTGATGGACTGGGCTATATTCACAACCCTTTGTAGTGTCTTGCGGTCTTGGTCAGAGCAGGAGCCATACCAAGCTGTGATACAACCAGAAAGAACGCTTTCTATGGTGCATCTGTAAAAATTGGTGAGAGTCATAGCGGACATGCCGAATATCCTTAGCCTCCTGAGAAAGTAGAGGCGATGGTGGACTTGCTTAACTATAACTTCAGATGGACGGACCAGGACAGGTTGTGGTGATCTGAACACCTAGACACTTGAAGTTCTCAACCATCTCTACTTCATCACTGTTGATGTCCATGATCGGTCTGGATGGCAGGGGGGATCGGCAAGGGCTTCATCTACAGCTGCAGCTCCCGCGGTTGCAGGAGGGGAGCTGTTTCAGGCTGCCTGCAGTAGCAGGGGCCGGACAGCTCTCTCTCTGTCTGAAAGACCCCTGCTACTGCTAGTGCGCTTGTGCAGCATCAAAGGCCTGCACAGGTGCACTACCTCCCTCTGCAGGCTTTCGGGTGCATTAAGCGCCACGCGCAAGCTTCTGCAGCAAGCAACAAGCTCACTCAGAATTTTGCAGCCAGAGTGCGTATGGGTGGTCTAAAAACACGCTCAAAAGACGGATCTGGAACTCTCCAAGTTTCATGCCCGCCCGACTAAAAATGGTAAAATATCACCCATAATGTGTGCCTCTCTTGGCACCAGCTTGTCAGTATTGCTCCAGTTCTATTGCTCACTGCCTTAGTATTTTAGTTGTAACATCCTTTACAAAAGGACAACACATGCTTCCACTCAAACTCTGCAGAGGCTTGGGCTGGGGGATTAGACCCTAATGGTGGGGTAAGGGGGAATTGGAACCTGATAGAGGGGTAAAGATCAGAGATTGGCAGAAGGATGGGAGATGAGGTGGGTCGCGGTTCTGGTGGAGGAGGCAGGAGTTCAGAGGTTCTTCAGGTAGGCAGTTGGATCCAGAATGTGAGTGTAAAGGAACTCACCTCCGGAATCTATTAATTTCTCATCTCAAGGATGCTACCTGGCTCCTTGATGCTCAGGAAACTTGGCAGACACGAATTACAGTTCAACAGCAGCATGACAATGAGGTTTGCATCTTCATTAACATCTTTAAGGTTGCAGGCTGCCTCCTTTGATCAGGTTGGTTTCCCACTATCGTTATGGCCTCAGTTAAAGCCAGAATCGGACAGGTTGAAGGACTCGGGTGATGGAACCGGTTTCTGACTTTAAACCTATGCCCAAACCAAACCCACCTGATTTTTTGTGACCCTGTGGACCTTGCGACGCAATGGGGGCAATCTTACCAAAAAGAGTCTAAGTGCTGAACGAGCATGAAGACGGGAGAGAATCATGTAGAATTTTTTGGGCGAGCTCCCAGTCGCAATGGGCGGCATGGTGGTACAATGGTTAGCACTGCTGCCTCAAATGCTAGGGACCCGGGTTCGATTCCCGGCTTGGGTCACTATGTGAACTCTGCACATTCCTCTGGTGTCTGCTTTGGTTTCCTCCAGGTGCTCTGGTTTCCCCCCACATTCCAAAAGACATGTTGGTTAGGTGCATTGGCCATGTTAAATTCTCCCTCAGTGTACCCGAACAGGTGCCGGAGTGTGGTGACTAGGGGATTTTCAAAGTAACTTCATTGCAGTGTTAATGTGAGTCTACTTATTACACTAATAAATAAACATACTTTAAAGCAATCTTACGGCACCAAGCAAAAAAGGAGTTAGGATGCAAGTCTCGCCAGTACGGGGAGGGGCAGAGCCTATTCTCACCTGGAAGCCAGCTGCTGAGCTCTAGATTCTCCATTGCGCAAGTGCTCCAATCTCCTATTATACTGTGTAATGGAAGATCTGACACTCCATTCCCCTCCGGACATTGCCCTGCGCCTTCCCCCGGCGATTGCAGCCCCGGAGATCGCTCCCCCCTCCCTCAATCGATCACCACCCAGACATCACTCCAATCCCAATCACCGTCCCAGCCAATCAACACCCCACTCCCCGACCGATCAACACTCCTGCACTCCGCCCCCGATCACCGACTCAGCCGATCCCCATCCCCCCGATCACTGGCCTGGCCAATCCCTAGCCCCAGGCCAATCGCCCCCCCCAAACTGCGATTGCAGATTTCTTCAGCCCCTTCCCCTGAACTGCCTTCCAGTCCTGACCCCGACCCATCAAGCCCTGCACTCATGCCCCATCCTCTTGACACTGCCTGGTGCCTGGTGGACAGTGGCAGAATGCCCAGTGGGCAGTGCCAGGGTGCCCGGTGGACGGTGTCTGTGTATTTGGCTGGCAGTGCCAGGGTGACAGGCTGACACTGCTCAAGGGACACTGCTTGGCCCTGTCCCGACCAGGTCCTTCAATGGCATCCAGTCCCACTGGTGAGGCCATCATGCCAGGTCCCTGTTGGTGGGTATCATACATGATTCTCACAGTGAGGACCTCGATCGACGAGCAGATAAGGGCAAGTGAGCCTGGATGATAGCATCCAGGACTCACTAATTATATTTAAATTAAGTGATGAATATTGAAATATTCATGTTTAAATAAAGGGCACAAAGCCGATTCGCCAGCAGAACAGAGCCGGTAACATAGTGAGAAGTGAAAAATCAGGTGCAAACGCAATTTTTCGCCTCTCTCCCGATCTTACCAGTTTGCCACACCAATTGACCAATGGGACGAGTCGGTAAGATCACCCCCTTGGTATTTAGTGAATGTTATTTACGTCTCTTAGCTTATTCCAAATTGCTTGATCTAGTTTGTCATAGCAGATAAAATTAAATATTTACCTGTAAACTTACTCCTGCTGCTATCCTTCTGTTGTGGTGTTACTTTGTAATTAGATTGTGACGTAATTCTCTAACCTCATTGTGCTTGGTGTGGATCACGCCAATCATGGAGAATAGCCTGTGGGGCTAAATATTGGTTTCACATCCAGCGCCAAACAGTTTGTGATTCTCCTGGCCCCTTCCTAACGGCGCAAAGTGGATTGCATCCAAAAAGGGCGCAAGTCCAATTAGCATATTTAAAGTAGTATTTAAATATCCATCAACTATTCAAATCCCAGCGCACAGAATTCACTGGCCTTCAGGCCTGACATGATAATGGTGACAGTTAGTACTGGCCCCCACTCGTGGAGACCTGGCGCTATGGTCACACCAGGGGGCTCAGGAGCCACTGAATGCCACAAGTGATCTAGGGTATGGCTGGGTGGTGCCCATTGGGCAATCACCAGGCGGGACTCACCTGGCACACTGGCAGTTCCCCAACTGGCACACCGACGATGCCTGGCAGTGGCCACTGGACTGCCATAGGGTAGCAGTTGGGTAGCGCCAGTGTGCCAGTTGGGCACCGCCAGTATGTCAGCAGCAGTGCCGAGGGCAAAAGTGGGATTGTGACAGTGGGGGGGGGGGGGGGGGAGGATCTGACGGGGAGGTTGTGTGTGGGTGGGTGGGAGGTGGGGGTGGGTGGGTGTGGGATGTCGTGGGTGGCACAGTAATTAGCGCTGTTGACTCACAGCGCCAGGGACCCGGGTTTGATTCCCGGCCTGGGTCACTGTCTGTGTGGAGTTTGCATGTTCTCCCCGTGTCTGCGTGAGTTTCCTCCGGATGCTCCGGTTTCCCCTCTCAGTCTGAAAGACGTGCTGATTAGGTGCATTGACCCGAACTGGCGCCAGAGTGCGGCGATTAGGGAATTTCACAGTAACTTCATTGCAATGTTAATGTAAGCCTTACTTGCGACTAATAAATCAACTTTACTTTACTTTATGTCAGGGGTCAGGCAGGGGTACTCATCAGGAGATCCCGATGCCAGCGACCTGTGTCAAGGAGGGGGTGGGGAACATGCTGCCGATGAGGGGAGAGGGTCCCGATATCCGTTGGGAGAGGGAGGCAGTCTCCCAATGCACTCTGAGATTGGGGTGCCCCTGAATAACAGTGCCTAAACACCCTGAAGCCGAGCTCACCAGCATGTTTACCCCCCCCCCCCCCCACCCCCCAGTGCCGTTGCAGAACTCCCAACTCACCAAAAATGTGACTGAGTGTTGGAGGATTGCAGTGTGGAGCATGCCTGAGAGACCGGCATGGATTGCTCCATTACTCTCACTGTTATGACACTTAGAAGGGAGAATTCTGCCCTGTATAAGCCATCAGTTCCATGCCATGATTCAGAGAATAGTCCTTTTCTTCAAGAACTGACAGAACCTGTGGATATAAAAACAGGAGGAGCCCTTTTAGCCCCTGTTTTACCACTATTCACTGACATTATCACCGTTGTGATTTAATTCCATGCATCTGCTTTTGCCAATGGCAAGAATTTTCTGACTGTTCACACCCCGTTGCAAGCGAGGACGGAGAATTTTACGCTCAGCCAAATCCCCATTCACTGAAGTGGGACCAGATAATTCCACTAGCGTGAATCCCACCCCATATCTCTTAGAATTTTGCTAACCAAAATTACCTCTCTGATTTAAAATTAACATATGATCTAGCTGCAATTGCCAGTTGCAAATGACATCAAATTAGATCTTTTTTTAGGCTTTAACTCTCATACAAATTTATTGAACAGTCATGGAGCAACTGAATTAATAACAGACAATATAAAATAAGGGGTAAAATTGTATATGGTGTGCAGGAGCAGAACGGCCTGGGTGTATATGTGCATAAATCATTGAAGGTGGCCGGACAGGTGGAGAAAGCAGCCAATAAAGCATATAGCTTTCTGGGCTTTATTAATAGGGACATAGAATTCAAGAAGGTTATGCTGAACTTACAGAAGACACTAGTTTGACCTCAGCTGGAATACTGTGTACAGTTATGGGCGCCACACTATAGGAAGAATGTGGCCAGAGTGCAGAAGAGGTTTACAAGAATGGTTCCAGGAATGAGAAACCTCAGCTATGAGGATAGATTGAGAAGGTTGGGACTGTTCTTGGCGAGAAGAAGGTTAAGAGGAGACATGATAGAGATGTTCAAAGTCATGAGGGGACTGGACAGAGTAGATGGGGAGAAAGTGTTCCTGCTCGTAAAAAGATCAAGAATGCGAGGGCACAGATTTAAAGTGATTTGCATAAGAAACAAATGTGATGTGAGAAAACACCTTTTCACACAGTGAATGGTTCGGGTCTGGAATGCACTGCCTGGAAACGTGCTGGAGGCAGGTTCAATCGAAGCATTCAAGAGCACATTAGATGATTACTTGAATATAAACAATGTGGAAGAGTTTGGGGGAAAGGCAGGGGAATGGCACTTGGTTATAATGCTCGTTTGGAGAGCCAGTGCAAACACCAAGGGCCAAATTGCCTCCTTCTGTGATATTACAATTCTGCAATATTTTAAACAGTTGTTAAACTTTCCTGACTCCTCCTGTAGTAATTGATAAATATCTAATTTCTCTCCACTCAACAAACTGTGATGAATCTTAAAAAACAGAGAATTTTTTTTTCTTCAGTCTCATGAAATACATAACTTAGCTAGCATCTCTGGAAGTTCCAAATGGGGTATCTTCAAAGATTCCAGAGAAAGTGCCTCAGCTGAATAGTGCAGTAAATGAAATGCAATAAATACCACCAGAGGGAATTCCAGAATTTTGACCCAGTGACTACAAATAAACAGCAATATGTTTCCAAGTCAGGATGGTGAGTGGCGTGGAGGAGAACTTGCAGGCAGTGATGTTCCCGTGAATCTGCTGCCCTTGTCCTTCTAAATGGAAGTGGTCGTGTTTGGAAGGTGCTGTCTAAGGATCTTTGGCAAATTTCGGCAGTGCATCTTGTAGATGGTATACAACGTTGCTACTGAGCGATGGTGGTGGAAGGAGTGTATGTTTGTGGATGTGGTGCCAATCAAGCAGGCTGCTTTGTCCTGGATGATGCCAAGCTTCTTGAGTGTTGTTGGAGCTGCACCCATTCAGGCAAGTGGGTAGTATTCCATCACACTCCTGACTTGTGCCTTGTGGATGGTGGACAGACTTTGGAGATTGTAATAACTCCACGGAGGCGAAGGTCCTGTCACCAAGTTACTTTATTTACACCATACATCTGTACACAGCCAGCTCTCCAGTTGCTCCCTGCTGAATGCAGGCTGGGAGTCTGACACACCTGCTTTAAATAGGGAGCATGAGGCTCCCTGATTTAACCATCAATTAGGAATCAGGTATTTCTTTTGATACCAATCAAGTAAACGAACTCAAATTAACTTAGGGACAAAGTAAAAGGGGCAGCTCCCCAAAAGGAAGGGGGGAACAGCCCAAACCAAAAACAAAGTCAAAAGGAAACTTAAAACATCAAACCAAAAGGTGATTATCAGGGTCGATAATACACCCCAGCCCCTGCGGTGCCCAGCAGTCGCGGAATTAGGAATCAGGTAGCTTTTTCGGGTACCAACGTAATAAACGAACTCAAATTAACTTAGGGACAAAGTAAAAGGGGCGGCTCCCCAAAAGGAAGGGGGGAACAGCCCGAACCAAAAACAAAGTCAAAAGGAAACTTAAAACATCAAACCAAAAGGTGATTATCAGGGTCAATAATACACCCCAGCCCCTGCGGTGCCCAGCAGTCGCGGAATTAGGAATCAGGTAATTCATACTCTAGCAAGCCAACCTCATTAGCCTGGCTGAAGTCATCACATTTCTCCCCCCGAAATACTGAGGAATCCCCTCGGTTTGCTTCCCTCAGGGGTCTTTTCCTCCGCTTGAGCGCCGGCTCAGGATCCTCCAACTCAGCCTCTGATGTCGGCGGTGTAACGGTTGGGCACCCATCTCTTGCGTCACGAATGCCGGGGGTCTCATTCCTCGTCCACTTCAGGTGGTAGGGGAAAATCGCTGCAGCTTTGTCCCCTGTGTCCATTTTGGACCCGGAGGTCCCCATCAAGGGTGCAGGGAAGGCAGTACTGGCTTGTCAAGGGGGCTCTGCTTGTCCCTAGGGCTGCAGGGCGGACTTGGCTCAGGAACGGGTGGAGAGTTCGAGGCCCAGACCTGATCCAGGTGTTTCCTTACCACTGCCTTGCCTACGCGTGCTTGGTAGGATACCAGTCTGGTCCTGGACTCGACTGTTCCGGTTATCCAGTCAGGTCCATTTGCATAATTTCTGACCCAAACTCTCTCCCCTGCTTCAAAGTGCCTCTCTTGGCGAGTGTTGTTATGGCCCCTGCATTGGGCTTCCTGGTGTCTTTCCACCTTTCCTCCCAGATTTGGCAACAACAGGCTCAGTCTGGAGCGGGGCAGTCTGTCCATCAGTAACTCTGCTGGCGCATCTCCCATGGTGATGTGTGGAGTGGTCCTATAGTCAAATAACCGCCTTGAAAGTTTCATCTCTAATGAGGACGCTGGCTGCTTTTTCAACCCGGCCTTTAACGTCTGGACTGCTCTCTCCACTCGCTCATTTGATGCCGGGTGATAAGGTGCCATTTTGATGTGCCGGATCCCATTTGATTTCATAAATTGTGTGAACTCTCGGCTGGTGATCACTGAACCATTATCGGAAACTAATACCTCTGGGATTCCATGCGTTGCGAACGAGGTGCGCAGTTTCTCAATGGCTGCCGTCATGTTTGCTGAGTTTAGTTTATAGATGTCTAACCACTTGGAATGGGCATCTATTATCACCAGAAACATGGATTCCATAAACGGGCCTGCAAAGTCGACATGGAGTCGTGACCATGGCTGCCTGGCCATTCCCACAGGTGCAGCGGGGCTACCGGTGGTACCTTCTGCCCCTGTTGGCACTTCTGGCACTGTCTTACCAGTTTTGCTATGTCTGCATCCAGACCTGGCCACCAGACGTAGCTCCTGGCTAGCATCTTCATTTTTGATACTCCAGGATGCCCATGGTGTAGTTCGGCCAGTATGTCCCGACGGCCCTGCCTTGGGACAATGACCCGTGCTCCCCACAGCAGTATCCCATCTTCCACCGTGATCTGCTCCCTCCTGCTCCAGTTTGGGTGGAACTGTGGATGGACCAGTCTTTCCGGCTGCCCTGTTAGCACCAGGTGCTTTACCTTCGCCAAAACAGGGTCTTTCTGCGTCCACTGGCAAATTGTGTGCATCCACGGGGAGATATTGTGTGCATCCGCTGGGAGGGTATCCATAAAGTTTAACATCATCACGGTCTCCGCCATTCTAGGTACCAATGGTGTGGTGTCCGGTAACGGTAGTCGGCATAAGGCATCGGCATTTGCCACTCTAGTCCCTGGTTGGTGCTCCAATCGATACTGATATGCTGCCAGCAATAATGCCCAACGCTGGATCCGGGCTGACACTATTGGCGGCACTACTTTGTCTTCCTTCAGTAGGCCCAGCAAGGGTTTATGATCTGTTATGATCGTAAATTTTCGCCCATAAAAATACTGGTGAAATATTTTGACTGCGAAGATTACTGCCAGTCCTTCCTTTTCAATCTGGGCATTTCTTCGCTCTGCCGTTGCCGGGGGTCCTGAAGGCGTACGCTATTGGCCGCTCTTGTCCGTTCTGCCACCTGTGTGCCAGGACTGCGCGCCCACTCCATATGGGGACGTGTCACAGGTGAGTACCAATTCCTTCTTGGGGTCATAAAGTACCAATACATTTTCGGATGAGAGTTGCTGTTTAATTTTCTTGAAGGCCTTGTCCTGGTGGGCCAACCATTCCCAAGTTTGTCCTTTTTTTAGCAACTGGTGGAGGGAATCCAGAATGGAGGCCCTATTCTGTATGAATTCCCCATAGTATGTGACCAGTCCTATAAACGACTGTAGCTGCTGGATGGTTGTGGGAGCCGGGGCGTCTTTTATTGCTTGCACCTGATCCTCCAGAGGATGTAGGCCTGACTTATCCACTTTGTACCTGAGGTAGGTTATTTGTGGTGCTAAAAAGATGCATTTCTCTCTTTTCAGACGCACTCCCGCTGCTGCAAATCTCCTGAAAATTTCCTCCAGGTTCTGCAGATGTTCCACCCTTGTATTACCCATAATGAGGACATAGTCTTGGTAAATTGCAACCTGTGGTAACCCCTGTAGGACGTTCTCCATGGTCCTTTGGAATATTGCACACGCTGATGAAATCCTGAAGGGCAATCTTTTGTACTGGAAGAAGCCTTTCAGTGTATTTATTGTGGCGAATTTTTGCGAATCCTCGCCCAACCATAGTTGCAGGTATGCGTGGCTCATGTCCAGTTCTGTGAATAGGAGTCCTCCTGCCAACTTTGCGTACATGTCCTCAATCCTGGGAATTGAGTGTTTGTCAAGCTGAGTGTAACGATTTATCATCTATTTAAAATCACCGCAAAGGCTCACCGAGCCATCCGGCTTTAAGATAGGAACCACAGGTGCCGCCCATTCCACGAACTGGACCAGTTTTATTATTCCTTCATGCAGTAATCTTTTGATTTCCGCATCGACCTTTTCCCTTAATGCAAAAGGTACCGGTCAGGCTTTGCAAAACTTTGGGACAGCCTTCGGGTCGACGTGCAATTTTGCCTTGACACCTTTGATTGTCACTAGGCCTTACTCAGGCGACCATTTTCCGGCTGGAAGATATTTGTCCAATCTAGCTGGATCACTTTTAGCAAATTTCGCCCTAATAGGCTTGGTCCCGAACCTTCCACTACCATTAATGGGAGCCTAACTAATTGTTTCCCGTAAGCAACTGGCACATGGGTTGTACCTATCACTTTCAGTCGTTTCCCCGTATAGGTCCTCAGCCTTGCCGAAGTTTTGGTCAGGGCTAAGGGTTGGAGTCCAGTGCGTATCTTGTTAAACACTGTCTCCCCTATGATCGATATGTGTCAACCTCCATTAAAATTGGACGTCCATTCAGTCTCTCAGACAATTTGATGGATTCTGATTTTGCCATCGTTACGCACAATAGCTGTTCCTCGTCAGAGGTAGGGGGAGTTTCCAGGTTGTGCATTCTCCTGTTCCTCGGCCTACGTGTTCTTTTCGACCATGTTGGTTTAGGAGACTTGCTTTTCCTCTGTGCAAGCTGACACTGGCAACCATCGCAATGTCGTGTCGGGCGGGGCTCTACAGGAATTGCTGTCACTCTGAGCTTAACCTGACCTTGTCAAGGTGCGGTTCTATCGGCAGACTTGGACTCCCTCGTATCCGAATCCTTCTGGAGGGCCTCTATGTAGTGGCCTGCCCCGTAGTGGTAGTCCCCTAATCCAATCTCCCTGGTGTTGGCTTCTACCTCCATCAGGATACCTTGGAGCTCATGCGCTCCACTTGCCACCTTCCCTAATGACAAGGTCAGCTGTAATGATTTGATTTGATTTATTATTGTCACATGTACAACACACAATGAAAAGTTTTGTTTCTTGTGCGCTCTACATACAAAACATACCATTCATAGAGAAGGAAACGAGAGAGTGCAAAATGTAGTGTTACAGTCATAGCTAAGTTGTAGAAAAAGATCAACTTCATGCAAGGTAAGTCCATTCAAAAGTCTGACAGCAGCAGGTAAGAAGCTGTTCTTGGGTCAGTTGCCTTGTGATCTCAGACTTTCGTACCTTTTTCCCAAAGGAAGAAGGTGGAAGAGAGAATGTCCGGGGTGAGTGGAGTCCTTAATTATGCTGGCTATTTTGCCGAGGTGGCGGGAAATGTAGACAGAGTCAATGGATGGGAGGCTGGTTTGCGTGATGGATTGGGCTACATTCATGGCCTTTTGTAGTTGTAATGCCTGTTTACAGTCCAGCTGGGCCTCCGCCAACAGGCGTTTCTGTATAGTCATATCGTTAATTCCGCACACCAATCGGTCTCGGAGCATCTCATTTAGTGTCTCTCCACCCCACCCCCCCCCCGCCCGCCCCCCGAATTCGCAAGCCTCCGCCAGATGTCTTCGCCTTGTTAGGAAACTGGTGATTGACTCCCCCACTTCTCTAAATGTGGAGTAAAAATGGTACCACCGCAGGATCAGAGATGGCTTAGGGTCATAATATTCTTGAACTAAGTTTGATAACTTTTGGAAGGACTTTGTGTCTGGTGCCTCCGGGAAAATTAAACTGTGCATAATTGCAAAAGCTGTTGGTCCACACGCAGTCGGCAGGATAACCCTTTGCTTCTCATCTGAGGTTATGTCATTTGCCCTGAAGAAATACTTCATCCTTTCCACATATTGGGCCCAGTCCTCCACTGCGGGGTCAAAAGACTCCAATTTCCTAAACAGCGGCATGTTTTCTCAACAATGTCTTCCCCTCAATATGTGCGGTGGTTCAGCAAGTTCCTTCAGGTCACTCCTTTTTCCTCATCGCCACTGTAATAACTCCACGGAGGTGAAAGTCCCGTCACCAAGTTACTTTATTTATACCATACATCTGTACACAGCCAGCTCGCCAGTTGTTCCCTGCTGAATGCAGGCTGGGAGTCTGACACACCTGCTTTAAACAGGGAGGATGAGGCTCCCTGATTTAACCATCAATTAAGACTCATCAGGTACCTCTTTTTTTTGTGAAAGGACTCATCAGGTACTTCTTTTTGGGTACCAATCAAATAAACAAAATCAAATTAACTCAGGGACAACTCAAAAAGGGCAGCTCCCCAAAAGGAGGGGAACGGCCTGAAATAAAAGACAAAGCAGAAAGGAAACTTAAAACATCAAATCAAAACGTGATTATCAGGGTCGATAATACACCCCTAGCCCAGCAGGTGCGGAAGGCATCAACTGCGCCCATGGACACCGCAGGCTCCCTCTCCAGGGACACCTGGCCGCGAATATAGCCGCGGTAGAAGGGCAGACAGTCAGGATGGACGACCCCGTCGATCGCCCACTGCCTGGACCTATTGATGGCTAAGACTCATCAGGTATCTCTTTTAAGGTACCAACGTAATAAACTAACTCAAACTAACTTAGGGACAAAGTAAAAGGGGCAGCTCCCCAAGACTCATCAGGTATGTCTTTTGACACCAACCAAATAAACGAACTCAAATTAACTTAGGGACAAATTAAAAGGGGCAGCTCCCCTAAAGAAAGGGGGAACAGCCCGAACCAAAAACAAAGTCGAAAGGAAACTTAAAACATAAAAAAGGTGATTATCGGGGTCGATAATACACCCCAGCCTCTGCGGTGCCCAACGGTCGCGGAAGGCGTCAACTGCGCCCGTGGACACCGCATGCTCCCTCTCCAGGGACACCTGGCCACGAATGTAGCCGCGGTAGAGGGGCAGACAGTCAGGATGGACGACCCTGTCGATCACCCATTGCCTGGACCTATTGATGGCTAAGACTCATCAGGTATCTCTTTTGAATACTAAACAAATAAACAAACTCAAATTAACATAGGGACAAATTAAAAGAGGCAGCTCCCCAAGACTCATCAGGTAGTTCATACTCTAGCATGCCAACCTCATTAGCCTGGCTGAAGTCATCACAGGCTTTCAGGAGGTGAGTTACTCAGCGCAGTATTCCTAGCCACTGATCTGCTGTTGTAACCACTGTGTTTATGTGGCGAATCCAATTGAGTTTCTGGTCAATGGAAACCTGGAAGGATGTTGACAGTGGGGGATTCAGTGATGGTAACACCATTGAATGCGTGGAATTTCACCTTAAAGGGAATGATTGAGACATGAATAGACTACTTTTGCTTATTTCTTTGACAGTAATTTAAGTTAATGTGCTTCATTTTACCTGATCTGCCCTCGGAAATTTTAAGCTTATTTACTTGGCATACTAACTAAGGCCTGGTTTGAAGCAGAAAGATGTGAATTAATTGGTGCTGATGTAAAAGTGTTCTATGGAATTTTATTTTGTAACAATAGATCATTGTGCAACTTAAACAATCTAATTTGAACTAAAAGGAGGAGAAATTCATTTATGGTGCTAGGCTGGTTAACATCAATTTACTGGGGAAACTGGTCCTTCATTGATATCATTGACCAACGTGTTTCTCCCCAAAGACATTAACCCAGTGGAGTACGAAAAGGCTAAGAGAATCTGGAGTTTAATCTCAGTGATAATTCATTTGTGGTGCAACTAACTTAAAATTATACTTGAAGTGTTAAACCACTAAGTCATGCTTTTAAAAAAAATGAAGAATTGCTTTAGTATGGGCAGATAAAGCCTGTGTTGCGCATTGCCTGTGCAACATGGAAGCACCTAAATGGTTTGTGTTTCTGAGATGACTGCATATTAAACTAATACCTTCCCTGCCACCTGCAGCCAAGCTTTGAAGTCAATACTCAACCAGGAAACAACTAATCATTTAGGAAAGCTGAATATAATCAAACCTAGTCAACACAGTTTTATGAAAGATAAATCATGCTTGACAAATTTGCTGGAATTCTTTGAGGTTATAATAGGGAGAGTAGATCGAGGGGAACCTATAGATGTCGTGTATTTAGATTTCCAAAAGGTATTTGACAAATTGCCGCATAAGGGGCTAGTGCATAAAGTAAAAGCCCATGGAATTGAAGGAAGTATGTCAGCATGGATTGAAAACTGGCTGCCACATAGAAAACAGAGAGTTGGAGTAACAGTGTCCTTTTCAGAGTGGAAAGATGTAAGTGGTAGAGTGTCCCAGGGATCAGTACTTGGCCCTCAATTGTTCACTATTTACTTTAATGATCTGACGGAAGGAACAGAATATTGGGTTTCCAAATTTGCCAATGATACGAAGATGTGTGGAAGAGCTTATTATGATGAGGATATTGTGATTCTGCAATGGGATATAGGTACATTGAGTGACCGGGTGAAAACGTGGCAAATAGAGTTTAATGTGGGGAAGTGTGAGGTCAAGCTATTTGATTTGATTATTATTGTCACATGTATTATTATACAGTGAAAAGTATTGTTTCTTATATGCTATACAGACAAAGTATACCATTCATAGAGAAGGAAAGGAGAGAGTGCAGAATGTAGTGTTACAGTCATAGCTAGGGTGTAGAAAAAGATCAACTTAGGTAGGTCCATTCAAAAGTCTGATGGCATCAGGGAAGAAGCTGTTCTTGAGTCGGTTGGTACGTAACCTCAGACTTTCGTATCTTTTTCTCAATGGAAGAAGGTGGAAGCGAGTACGTCCGGGGTGAATGGAGTCCTTAATTATGCTGGCTGTTTTTCCGAGGCAGCAGGAAGTGTAGACAATGGATGGGAGACTGGTTTATGTGATGGACTGGGCTTCATTCACGACCCTTTGTAGTTTCTTGTAGTCTTGGGCAGAGCAGGAGCCATACCAAGCTGTGATACAACCAGAAAGAATGCTTTCTATGGTGCATTTGTAAAAGTTGGTGAGAGTTATAGCAGACATGCCAAATTTCCTTAGTCTTCTGGGAAAGTAGAGGCGTTGGTAGGCTTTCTTAACTATAGTGAGGGCAAGGGGGGAACCAGGACAGGTTGTTGGTGATCTTTGGTAGGAGGAATGAAAAGGCAGATTATTATCCAAATGGAGAGACTGCAGGGGAATGAAGTGGAGAGGGATCGAGGTATTCTAGTGCATGAGTCACAAAAAGTTAGCAGACAGGTCCATCAACCAGTTAAGAAGGCAAACAGCATTTTGGCCTTCATTGCAAAGGGATTGGAGTTTAAAAATTGGGAGCTTTTGTTGTGATTGTACTGGGTGTTGGTGAGGCCTCACTTGGAATACTGTTTACACAGGTCTCCTTACCTAAAAAGGGATATAGTAACATTGGAGGCAGCCCAAAGGAGGCTCATCAGGCTAATTCCTGGGATGAGAGGGTTGACCTATCAAGACAGACTAAATAATCTGGATTTGTATTCCTTGGAGTTTAGAAGAGTGAGGTGTGACCTTATTCAAACATATAAGATTTTGAGGGGGCTTGACAGGGTAGATGGTGAGATGTTTTCATGACTGGGTGAGTCGCGAACAAGATAGCGACAAGATAAAGGGTCGATCATTTAAAACTGAGGTGCATAGAAATTTCTTACAGAGGGTGGTGAATCTCTGGAATTCTCTGCCCCAAAGGGTGGTAGAGGCTGGATGATAAGAAGTATTTGAAGTGGAGCTGGATAAATATTTAATAGATCATGGAATAGAGGGCTATGTGGAAATGACATGGAAAAGGAGTTGAGGCCAACATAGATTTTATTAAATGGTGGGGCAGGCTTGAAGGCCCTAGTGGCCTACTCCTGTTTCTGTTTCTTATGTTCTTATGTTCAAGTTGCTGTGCTTCAACAGCAGCTGCAAAAACTTTGGCACATTCAAGAGGTTGAAGGGTTCTTGGGTTGAGAATTCCTGGTGACAGTCATCCTGAGAGGGCGGGGTGGGGGGGGGGGGGGGGGAGGGTCAGTTTGTGCAAAAAGAAAGTGAAGAAGAAACATGTAACTAGGAAGCAGTGCAGGGTTAGAGTAAATATCCAGGTTTGGGCTCCCAAGTGGCAAGTAGCATTCGAGCCACACAAATGCCAGGCTATGGCCATCTTCAACAAGAGAGAATCTAACCATCACCCGTTGATATTCAATGGCATTACCATCGCTAAATCTACCACTATAAACATCCTGGGAGTTACTGTTGACCAGAAACTGAAGTGGACTAGCCACATAAATACTGTGGCTACAAGAGCATATCAAGGGCTAGGAATCTTATATCAAGTAACTCACCTCCTGACTCCTCAAAGCCTGTCCACCATCTACAAGACACAAGTCAGGAGTGTGATGGAACAGTCTCGACTAGCCCGCATGAGCGCAGCTCCAACAACACTGTAGAAGCTGGATACCATCCAAGGCAAAGCAACCCACTTAATTGATACCCCTTCCACAAATATTCACTCCTTCCACCGCTGATGAATCATAGAATCCCTACAGTACAGAAAGAGGCCATTCGGCCCATCGAGTCTGCACCGACCACAATCCCACCCAGGCCCTACCCCCATATCCCTCCATATTTACCCACTAATCCCTCTAACCTACACATCCCAGGACACTAAGGGCAATTTTTCGCAAGGCCAATCAACCTAACCCGCACATCTTTGGACTGTGGGAGGAAACCGGAGCACCCGGAGAAAACCCATGCAGACACGAGGAGAATGTGCAAACTCCACACAGACAGTGACCCAAGCCGGGAATCGAACCCAGGTCCCTGGAGCTGTGAAGCAGCAGTGCTAACCACTGTGCTACCGTGCCGCCCAGTGACAGCAGTGTGTGGCATCTACAAGATGCACAGCAGGAACTCACTAAGGCTCCTTTGGCAGCACCTTCCAAACCCACAATCACTGCCATCTAGGAGGAGAGATAGGTAGCAGACACATGTGAACACCGCCACCTGGAAGTTCCCCTCCAAGCCACTCACCATCCTGACTTGGAAATATATCACCATTCCTTCACGGTCACTGAGTCAAAATCCTTGAAGTCCCTCACTAACAGCACTGTGGGTGTATCCACATCACATGGATTGCAGCAATTAGGATGGGCAGTAAATGCTGGCATAGCCAGCAACACCTACATCCCAAAGATCAACAAAATAAACCTCCTTAATTAGCTCTGAAGCAGTTTGGGATGTCTTGGAATATAAATACAAGTTGATGTTTGTCAGGGACATTCAGATTCTTCATTGTAAAGTATTTTGTCAACGAAAACCAGTCCAATTTTCCTACAAACTTGAAGTATTTACACCCAGAACCATCTTTGTTTTTCCCTTTGTACTCCTTTAAGAGATTAATATCCACACTCCAATGAGGTGCCTCAAGTTGGCTTCTCTACTCCAGTCAGTCTGATCAATACTTTAAATATGTACATGCTGTTCTATGTATTGCATCTCGTGAGGGAAATTCTGTGTCTTAGCCGACATGCTTTGTAAGTTCTGCCTCGTATTCCACTGAGGCGGTCACAGTTCAGATGGTGCTTGTTTGCTCATTTGCAAACAAGGAAACAGACACTGCAAATGGTACTGTATGCCCGGTCTGACTATTTAGATTGGAGAATGCTGTGTGGGTAATATTTTACACTGGACCTCAGTACATGTGGCTCAGGGGAAATCAACTGGGGTTCCGAATTCTGATTTCAGTGCAATGGCCTGTGTATATCAGGAGGGAACAGGATTGGATTCCACGTGAAGTCCCTCACAATGGAATTCATCATGTCTTATTCATTATATTTGTTCTCTGGATGTGGGTTTAACTGGCAAGGCTGGCATTTATCACCTCTGAGAAGGTGGTGGTGGGCTGCCTTCTTGAATAGCTGCTGTCTATTGAATGCAGGCGCTCCTTCACCACTGTTTCAGTAGGAAGTTCCGTGATTTTGATCCAGTGATTGTGAAGGAATAGCAATATATTCCCACGTTAAGATTGTGAGAGTATTGGAGGGGAACTTGGAGGTGATGGAGCTCCTATGCATTTGTCCCTAAATGGTAGGGGTCAAGATTTTGGGAGGTGCCTGTAGAGTCTCTTGTGGATGGTACACACGACCACCAAGGTATGCCGATGGTGGAGGAAGTGAACTTTTAGGCTAGTGGATGAGGCTAAATTTTCTCATTGGTATTATTTTAAGGCTAGTCTTAACCCGTACTAAACTGGACTTTATTGACAGGTCTCAACCTGACATGGATCAACAAAATAATCTTCAGAGTGTGGAGGAGAATGTTCGATTAAAATTTTTAAATGCATCCAGTTGCTATGCTTTTGCTAAAAACTGCCATAAAGGCTTATGTTAGTCTTCTCAATAAGGGCCTTGTCCGATTGCAATGGGATCTTGATCAATTGGGCCACTAGGCTGACGAATAGCAGATGGAGTTTAATTTAGATAAATGCGAGGTGATGCATTTTGGTAGATTGAACCAGGGTAGTTAATAGTAGGGCGTTGGGGAGAGTTACAGAGCAAAGAGATCGAGAGGTAGAGGTTCATTGCTCCTTGAAAGTGGAGTCACAGGTGGACAGTGGTGAAGAAGGCATTCAGCATGCTTTGTTTCATTGGTCAGAACACTGAATACAGGAGTTGGGACGTCTTGTTGAAGTTGTACAAGACATTGGTAAGGCCACACTTGGAATACTGTGTACAGTTCTGGTCACCCTATTATAGACAGGATATTATTACACTAGTAAGAATGCAGAAGAGATTTACTAGGATGCTACGGGACTTGATGTTTGAGTTATAAGGAGAGGCTGGATAGACTGGGACTTTTTTCCCTGGAGCTGAGGGGTGATCTTATGGAGGTCTATAAAATAATGAGGGGCATAGATCAGCTCGATAGTCAATAACTTTTCCCAAAAAGTCTAAAACTAGAGGGCATAGGTTTACGGTGAGAGGGGAGATACACAAAAGTGTCCAGAGGGGTAATTTTTTCACACAGAAGGTGGTGAGTGTCTGGAACAAGCTGCCAGAGGTAGTAGTAGAGGTGGGTACAATTTTGTCTTTTAAAAAGTATTTAGACAGTTACATGAGTAAGATGGGTATAGAGGGATATGGGCAATTGGGACTAACTTAGGGTTTAAAAAAAAAGGGCGGCATGGACAAGTTGGGCCAAAGGGCCTGTTTCCATGTAGTAAACCTTTGAATCTATATATCATTATTATCCAATGCGAGCTGTTTTATTTATTAGTTGTCAACCTTGTGTAGTCATCGAAGTATTTTCCATAACTAGAGAAACTTTGAACATGACATGCAAAAGATACACCAGCAAGTGAGAGTCTCACCACAAGGACCCCTCCACCTCTTCTGAAAAAGTGACCTCACTATCAGAACCTGAATAGATTCTCACTGTTTTGGACTCCTTTTAACGAAGAAATATCCCTATCAGAAACACTTTTAAAGAATCAACTTGTTAGCATCTCTTGTAAAGAGAGATGTGCATTTTTTCGGATCCTTTTTAAAGAAATGGCTCCAACATCAAAGAACCCTTTCGAAAAACACTCTAATCAGAAGGAACGCTTTTTAATAAGTTGTGCCTTTTTATTCCGTTCCTGAAACTATCAACGTTTGTTGGGAATGTGGATGCTGAGGGGGGAGGGAAGGGGACTGGAGGGAGAGGGGGAACATTTGTCTCTGAAATGTACATTGCGTTTGCTGTAGTGTGGTGGCGACTGAGCGGACCGGGTGAAGGGCTGGACGTGTCCGGAGGGACCGGGGAGTAGCGGCCAGCACAGAAGCGGGACGGAGAGGTGGAGGGGGCGGGACGGGATGGGGCGGAGCTACTCTGTGGGCGGGGCCTCAGTGCGGGGCTCGAGGTGAAGGCTCTCTCTGTGGGCGGGGCTTCTCTCTGGGGGTGGGGTCGAGCCCTTACTGTGGGCGGGGCTTCTCTCTGGGGGTGGGGTCGAGCCCTTACTGTGGGCGGGGCTTCTCTCTGGGGGTGGGGTCGAGCCCTCACTGTGGGCGGGGTCTCTGGGGGGGGTGGGGCTAGGGGCGGGGTCTCTGGGGGGGTGGGGCTAGGGGCGGGGTCTCTCGGGGGTGGTGGGGGCGGAACTAGGGACAGGCTGAGCTGCCGGTTCGGTGGCAGCCCGGGAGTGAGCGGAGAGCCAGCCGGAGCTCATTCAGCGCGGGCATGTGAGGAGCTCCGGCCGGGGGAGGATGTCGCAGCCGTGGCTGCGGCCAGCGACATCACAGCCCTCCTCAGACTAGCGATGTTAACGGACCCGGTGCCCGGCATCTGTTCGGTGTCCGAGCACTCCGGCCGGGAGAGGCCGAGCTGAGTGAGCCGCTTTCCCCTGTCCCCCTCATCCCGGACAGGTCACGGAGGATGTGGGAAGGGGCGGCCCCCGGGTCCGGCTCTGGCTCCGGCTCCGGAAGAACCACTGTCACCTATGTTTTTGTTTACAGCCCGAGCACCGTAAGTGCTGAGCCGAACACCACCCCAGCTGCCGTGCACAGAGGACCCAAGCGCAAACTGTACAGTGCAGTTCCGGGACGGACCTTCATCGTGGTGAAGCCCTATCAACCCCAGGGAGAGGGTGAGATCCTACTGCACCGAGGGGAGAGAGTGAAAGGTTAGTGCGGCTTTACTCACTCACCCACTCACTCACTATGTTTTATAGTGCTGAACCACCCATCTCACTCTCTATCTCTCACTATCGTTCACTCTCTTCCTCATTCTATTGCCTCTATCTGACTCTCTTTCACTTCTTCGGTAGAACTTATTACCTCCCTTCCCAGCAGACTGACTCTCCTCTCCATGGCACAATGTATTTCCCAAAATATTTGTCCCCCCTCCATGGTGCTGAATACATCCACCCCTCTACCTATGCCTTCTCCATGGTGCTGAACCACATTTTTCTATCCGCCTCTGACCCTTCCCTCCCACCATTTGTCCCTTTTCCATGCTGCTGAATACTCACACTATTCTACTCCTTCCTGCATGCTGTTGACCTTCCTCGGGTTCACACGCTCACTCAAATCTAAATGATCTCTTAGTTGCACGAACAACACAATCCTGGAATCAATTCACTTATAACTTTCCAGCTCAATTTTTGACCAAAATGTATTTATTTGTTTTCCATTTCTGCATCATCCTTACATGCCACATGCAGAGGTTCACTCTCGTGGTAAAGGTAAATGTGCTCTTTACTTCTCCTTCCACTTCCCCAGCCCTCACCATTACCTTCCTACCAATCCTTTAATTTCACTGCAATTGGAATTGGGGTTCCCACTGCTCTGTTTTGCTGTTTTCCTTCGTCTCTCTTTTTCTGTGTTTGTGTGGTTGGTGTAAAGAGTGAGAGAGGTCAGACATGCGTGAGTTGTTCTCAAACCCAGGACTCTGCCACTAGCAATGTTCATTCATTCTGGTTGCAGCAATGGGCTCATCAGAGGAGGGCTTACCTCAGAGCCTCATTGCTGCTTTATATCCTTTGTCTCCAACTGAAAAAGGCCAAAAGGTGGCTTTCTCAGACTTCAGGCATGGAACATTTTTTGTTAGCTAGTAAGATTAAGGAAATGTCATGAGCAGACATTGTTTTAATCTCCTTTGGTGTTGGGGCTGGCAGTTCATTTGTGCATGTTGATTTAAGCTTGTTCATTTACTGACATCATTAACATTCTTTGTGGGTCTGTGTCCAGTTGCTTATCTTCTTCCACTGTTGAAGAAAATCAATGGGTCTCAGTCCACCTCTTATAGTTTCATAATATCAAAGTTAATTTTGTTATGTCCTTGCAATTGTCTAATATATAGCAGAGGGTCTCATCAAGTCCCTTGAAGTTCTGTTGTTTCCATGGGACCTTTGCTCAAACCTCTGTTTGAGAAGGTCTCAACAGACCAGTCATAGTTGTGTCTTATGTGAGAGGATGCTGTGTTAACCTTTCAAAGTTCTTGCAGTTCTTGAGTGCTTTAGTTTTAGTGCATGGAGGGGTTCTCATATGTAACAATGAAGGGTGTAACAACCGAGAGCTCTTACACATTAGAGTTCTGAAGAAGAGTCATGCTGGACTCCATGTTAACTCTGTTTCTCTCTCCATAGATGCGGCCAAACCTGCTGAGTTTTTCCAGCATTTTCTGTTTTTATTTCTGATGCTTGGCATCTGCAGTATTTTGCTTTTATTATCTTTGCACTAGCACTGAAATCATCTAAGGACATTCACTGTAGACTAGCTCCTCACAATTGAATTGTTAATGATCCCCACACATGCAGTACCAACTGCATGAAGTTTTTCAGACTCTCGGAATGAGAACAGAACTATAACTGAATTCTCTAAAACACTCATATCCTAAATTATGGTGACCAGCTCAAAACCTGGCACCTTTTTAAGCACAGCCAAAAAAAGAACTAAATTATTGTTACACCCATTTTTCTATTTCTCTCTATTTCATCCCTTTCCTTCGTCTAAAATGCGCCTTCTCTCAGCTCCTCATTTCCCCCCACCTTTCCTCCCTACCCAGAAACTCTAACCTTCGCTTGCTGCTGTTGTTGTTTCATGCTCTCATGGTCTTTATCAGCATCTGATTATTCTTTCTGCTGTTTCCGTGCATCCTGCTTTCTGTCTTAGTCTGTGATCCTCTTTCTAATTCTCTCTATCGCATGCTCTCTCTATCTCTGCTCTCGCTCTACTCTCAGCTATCTTCATTTAACTAGTCCTCCAGCTGAAATCTGAACTGAGAGACTTGGTAGGTTTTTTAACCATGAAGGGTATTCCAGCTAACTTTCCATCCTCATCTAAGATCCAAATGTGCATGCACACTTTGCCAAGAGTGGAAACTCTGTCTGATGTTTTTCCCTACCTAGCTCTGTAGTTCTATGGCAAATTACACTAGCATGAACACATCCCTAATATATGTCAGCTAACTCCGCACAGAAATACAGACCTTCAGAGTTTAAAACCAGAATTGTGCAGGCTGGAATCCAATTCACAAGTTCAGGTGATTTACATATAGCAGAACATTTGGCTGGGAGTGAATAACAGGCTGGAGTCTAATCCAAGGCTTTTGGGTAGTTTATATGAAGAACAACGTATATCTTGGAGTGAGTAATCTAATTGAGGGGCTCAATGATTTATCTGTAGAATAATCTAGGAGTGAGTTGTACCTTGAAATCTAACCGAGGGATTACCTTGGTTTACATTTTAGAAAAATGGGTATCTGGCAGTAACTTACCAGCTGAAATCAAATGGAGTTCAGATAGTTAATCTAAAGGATACCCTGAAGCCAGAAGGTCACCAATTGTCGTGCTACAAAGCCACTGGAAGCAGGGGCCAGGGTTTTACTATAGCATGGTAAGTGTATGCAGGCTTGCTAATATAGTCACAATTTGGACTTACTTAGTATCTTTATTGTAGAAAAATGCCTCAAGGTGATTTACAGAGGGAAGCATTTTGGGTGAGATGTTAAAATTGAGATCTGGCCTGGGGTCTCAGGTTGATGTGAAATATACCATCATCCTATTCAAAGTAGAGCAAGGAAATTCTTCCTATGTCCTGGCCAGTTATCCTTCAACCAACTCTACCAAAGCAGATGACCTAGTTATGCATCTCTTGCTGTTGTGGAACTCTGCCATGTGCAAATAGGCTGCCATACTTCCCTACATTCCAATAGTGACTAAACTTCAAAGATGTACTTTGTTTGAAGAGCATATTGGGACATCCTGAGATTCTGAATCGTCCTTTCTATATGTGCTGTGAATTATAGATTAAATCTATACTCGCTTGCTATATTATAAATTAAACATTAGAATATTTATATACCCTATATCGCAATATACTTTCTGTTGCTTTTTTATGGATAACCAGAGCCAGTAAAGATTGCAGCACTGCTGACATGTAAAAGGACTGACTGTTTCAGCACTGATGTGGAGATGCCGGTATTGGACTGGGATGGGCACAATAAGAAGTTTCACAACACCAGGTTAAAGTCCAACAGGTTTGTTTGGAATCACGAGCTTTCAGAGCGCTGCTCCTTTCTCACCTGAGGAAGGAGCAGTGCTCTGAAAGCTCATGATTCCAAACAAATCTGTTAGACTTATCCCAGCACCTACTGTCAGCATAACAGGCCTGACAGTCCTCTCAGTGCTGGCAGTTGCTTGGATCTCTGAGTAAGGTGATGGCTATCAGTCATTCTGGGCTGTGGGAGACTGCTGCTGATTCCATTGGCTCCTGACTCTCAGTTTGTTGAAATTTCAAAGTAAACTCACCACAGTAACAACGGTCTGACGTGGAGGAGGACGTTTCTTCGATCTCATCTTCAGGGAATACAGTGATTTTTGTCTGGCACTGGCTGTTCAGAACTTGCATTCAGAAAGCCTCTGTCTTTTGAGGCAATATAGCGGAGGCTTTTGGGCCACAAATAAACCTGAGGGCAGTGCCATCACAACTGGGGTTCACCACCTGTAGCCATTCAACCTGGACCCTACAGCCAAGATGCACTTCACTGGTCTCCTCCTATATTGAGAATGTTGCTTTTTATCAACTTATGCTGAACTTTCATTTGGTTAGTTTAATTAGCAGCTCGGCATTTTGTGAGGGGGGTCTCACGCTCAGACACACTCATATGTATATGTAGTGGTTATCTACTGGACTAATAATCCAGAGAAGGTACGTATAAATCTCTCCACAATCAAATTTGAATACAATTCTTTGAGACAAGAACATCAGGAAATAAAAAGGTAGTATTGGTAAAAGTGACCATGAAGTAGTTACATAGATATAGAATCCCATTGATTCATCCTGTTCTTCTAGAGAAGGAAGCTTACCATTCTTGCCCATTCTGACCTTCAATGTGACTCCAATCCCAGGCCCAAGTAATTGATTTGTTATTGCTCTGTGAAAAGTCATAACAAGCAAGGGTGTGAAAGGTTATAGGGGGTAGGTGTGAATGTGGAGTGAGGTTACAATCAGATCAGCCATGATCTTATTCATTGGCGGAGCACACTCGAGGTGCTGCATGGACTACTCTTTCTAATTCGGATGTTTGTAAGACACACAACCATATCAAGTCACTGTTATGAATCAAAAAGAAGAACCACTGCTGCCATCTCAGGGCAGCTAGGGATGGGCAATAAATGCTGTTCTTCCAAGTGATGCTTCTTGCCAAACATACACACAGATGCCTGTAGATTAATAATGATTACAAACACAAAGCCATATCTCTGCGGTTCTTCTGTAACCCTCACATTTTCCTGTCCCTTTTTGCATTTTGCAGATTTAGCTATATGAATTAGCATGAAGTCTGTGTTCATACCTCAACTCATTGTGGTAGTACAATCAGGCAAGTAATTTCTGTCAGTTTCTCGCTCGCTGTCTCACCATTGTAGAATTATTGAGACCTAGGTGATCAGTGATACAGTTCAGGATGTGGTGGGTGGTTTGTAGTATCATAATATGTGCCCTTTATTTTTAATGACAGATATGTGAGGCCTTTCAAGTCCCTTAAGTGTTTAGTGTGACAGAATGTTTTGAGTCAGCATAAAATTATAAGACCACATGAAATGAGAGTAGGCCATTCAATTCTTAAGCCTGCTCCATCATTCAGTAAGATCATGGCTGATCTAATCACGGTCTTAACTACATTTTTCTGCTGGCTCATAATGTTTGACTCCTTTTAGATCAACAAAATCTACCTTGTCAAGCGCTTCAATCTTTTATGTTTCAATAAGATCAATGAACATAGGCACAACCTATTCAACCTCTCTTCATAAGACAACCCCTCCATCCCATCAACCTAATAAACCTTTTCTGAATGACTTCCAGTGCAAATATATCCCGTCTTAAGTAAGGAAACCTAAACTGTACACAATATTCTTGATGCAGTCTCACCAATGCCCTGTATAGTTGTAGCAAAACTTGCCTACTATTATTCCCCTTGGAGTAAAGGTCAATATTCAGTTTGTCTTCCTAATTACTGGCTATACCTGTATGCTAACCTCTTGTGATTCTTGTACAAGGACACCCAAATCCTTCTGTGCCACTGAACTCTCCAGTCTCTCTATTTAAATAATTTTCTGTTTTTCTATTCTTCCTGTCAAAGTGGACAAACTCTCATTTTCATGAATGGGAGGCCCTATGCATTAAGTAGTTTTTTTATTTGGCATGATCCTGACCTTCCCATGGCTTACTTCATTCTTCAGTGGATAATTACCTCAACAACCTATTCGTTCGTGGTGTATGGACATTGTTGGCACGGCTGTCATTTATTGTCCAATCTTAATGGGTAGTTAAGCATCAATGACATGCGCACAAGCCAGATAGGGTATGAACAGCAGGTTTCCTTCCCTAAAAGACATTAAGGAAGCAGTTGGGTCTTTATGAGAATCTGACAGTTTTGTGGTCACTTTTATAAATAGTAAAACTTTATTATCAGGTTTTATTTAAACTTAATTCTGAAACTGTCATAGTGGCATTTGAATTTGTATTGTCCAGATCAATAGTCCAGTAATATAGCAGATCTGCTGAATTTCATCCCCTTAAATACCACCCCCCAAAAGTTGTAAATAAAGAATCAATGAAGCTCAGGAATGTTGGAAGTGGCTGGAGCTTGAGAAAGAGTAGAACATTCAGCTTATTACCATATCCATCATACTCCACTTACTCACCTTCTCCACATCCTCTTCCATTCCAGTTCACTTCCTCTCTCACTCCCCATAAGCCTAGAACTTCATCTACATATCATCTGATATCCCTCAAGCCTACCTATATACTGTACTACTCAACTTTGTCTCCTCGCAAGGAACACTTCTAAATAGTGTGTACAAAGCTGATCTTGCCAACAATTGGGCTGAAACCTACAGGGACATAAAATTCACCTTCTGTTTCTTTTCATTACTTATTTAATTATTCTATACTTAAATCACACAATTGTATTTTCCATCTGCTTGCCCATCCAGTTAGTACCCCAGACACAAATTGAGAAGTCCTTAATCTTCTGCAGTTTTGATATTCGGAACAGGAATCAAGGAAAACCCCAAGGCTTTTTACTCTTATGTGAGGAATAAAAGAATGACCAGGGTGAGGTTAGGGCCGGTCAAGGACAGTGGTGGGAACTTGTGTATGGAATCAGTAGAGATAGGCGAGGTGATGAATGAATACTTTTCTTCAGTGTTCACCAAGGAGAGGGGCCATGTTTTTCAGGAAGAGAAGGTGTTACAGGCTAATAGGCTGGAGGAAATAGATGTTCGGAGGGAGGATGTATTGGCAGTTTTGAATAAACTGAAGGTCGATAAGTCCCCTGGGCCTGATGAAATGTATCCTAGGATTCTTTGGGAGGCGAGGGATGAGATTGCAGAGCCTTTGGCTTTGATCTTTGGGTCCTCGCTGTCCACGGGGATGGTGCCAGAGGACTGGAGAGTGGCAAATGTTGTTCCTCTGTTTAAGAAAGGGAATAGAAATGACCCTGGTAATTATAGACCGGTTAGTCTGACTTCAGTGGTTGGTAAATTGATGGAAAAGGTCCTTAGGGATGGGATTTACGACCATTTAGAAAGATGCGGATTAATCCAGGATAGTCAGCACGGATTTGTGAAGGGCAAATCGTGCCTCACAAATTTGATAGAATTTTTTGAGGAGGTAACTAGGTGTGTTGATGAAGGTAGGGCGGTTGATGTCATATACATGGATTTTAGTAAGGCGTTTGATAAGGTCCCCCATGGTCGGCTTATGATGAAAGTAAGGAGGTGTGGGATAGAGGGAAAGTTGGCCGATTGGATAGGTAACTGGCTATCTGATCGAAGACAGAGGGTGGTGGTGGATGGAAAATTTTCGGATTGGAGGCAGGTTGCTAGCGGAGTGCCGCAGGGATCGGTGCTTGGTCCTCTGCTCTTTGTGATTTTTATTAATGACTTGGAGGAGGGGGCTGAAGGGTGGATCAGTAAATTTGCTGATGACACCAAGATTGGTGGAGTAGTGGATGAGGTGGAGGGCTGTTGTAGGCTGCAAAGAGACATAGATAGGATGCAAAGTTGGGCTGAAAAATGGCAAATGGAGTTTAACCCTGATAAATGTGAGGTGATTCATTTTGGTAGGACTAATTTAAATGTGGATTACAGGGTCAAAGATAGGGTTCTGAAGACTGTGGAGGAACAGAGAGATCTTGGGGTCCATATCCACAGATCTCTAAAGGTTGCCACTCAAGTGGATAGAGCTGTGAAGAAGGCATATAGTGTGTTAGCTTTTATTAACAGGGGGTTGGAGTTTAAGAGCCGTGGGGTTATGCTGCAACTGTACAGGACCTTGGTGAGACCGCATTTGGAATATTGCGTGCAGTTCTGGTCACCTCACTATAAGAAGGATGTGGAAGCGCTGGAAAGAGTGCAGAGGAGATTTACCAGGATGCTGCCTGGTTTGGAGTGTCGGTCTTATGAGGAAAGGTTGAGGGAGCTGGGGCTGTTCTCTCTGGAGCGGAGGAGATTGAGGGGAGACTTAATAGAGGTTTATAAAATGATGAAGGGGATAGATCGAGTGAACGTTCAAAGACTATTTCCTCGGGTGGATGGAGCTATTACAAGGGGGCATAACTATAGGGTTCATGGTGGGAGATATAGGAAGGATATCAGAGGTAGGTTCTTCACGCAGAGAGTGGTTGGGGTGTGGAATGGACTGCCTGCAGTGATAGTGGAGTCAGACACTTTAGGAACATTTAAGCGGTTATTGGATAGGCACATGGAGCACACCAGGATGGTAGGGAGTGGGATAGCTTGATCTTGGTTTCAGATGAAGGTCGGCACAACATCGTGGGCCGAAGGGCCTGTTCTGTGCTGTAATGTTCTATGTTCTATGTTCTAGTTGCAAGTCCATATCTGTCAGCTGTCTTGCTCACTTTTAATTAACCTTTTGAAACACCTCAGCCATGAGCATTGATTCATTTATATACTTACTGAATGATTCATCTGCCCACAGTACAATATATTTTAAGTGAGTTGATTGCATGTCTACAGTATTGCTGGTGTGTTTGTTGGAACCAGGACTGACAGTCCCAGCATTAGCAGGAGGGCTCTATCAGAGTGTTAATTTGAGGGTGGTGTGGAATTTAACAGTGTTACAATGAGGACTTTGGGATCTAGATGAGTGTCAGTGAGGGAATTGTGATATATCAGAATGTTGGTGTGAGGGGTGTGTGGTCTATCGGTGTAACAATGAGGAGCGTGAGGTAAATTAGTTCTTAAATTGTTAAGTCTCTGTGTAACTGTAGAAATCTCCTCGGTGCAATGTATTTAGAATTCACCACTCGTGGCCTGATCTCTGATGCTGGTTCTTGCTGTTAATGATGGATGAGGTGGCTACTTTCCAAACATCACTGACTTTAATGGAATTCCTTATATTTAGTTGGCTGCATAAATTGTCCCATTTTAGAGTTGCATTCTCTGCAAATTTAGGATTAACTGCAGTGGACATTCTTCAATGAGAGATTCCCTTCCCTTCAAACTGCAGAATTAAAGTAAAGCTACTATATCATGCCCTTTGCACAATCAGATAAAAACACAGAAAATTTATGGTACAGAAGGATGCCAATCACGTCTGGCAGCTGAAAGAGAGAGCTTTCCAGCTTAATCTCACTTTCCTGCTCTTGGTCTGTAGCCCTGTAGGTTATGACACTTCAAGTATTTCTCCAAATATTTTTTTTAAAATGCGATGAGGATTTCTGACTCAAACACTTTTTCAGGCAGTGAGTTCCAAACTTCCGCCACTCTCTGGGTGAATAAAAGTTTCCTCAACTTCCTTTTGGTCATTCTGCCAATCACTTAAAATCCATGCCCCTGATTATCGATTTCCCTGCTGGGAAAATAGGTCCTTCCCATTCACTCCATCTAGGCCCTTCATGATGCATACAGCCTCTGCCATAACAGTCACACAGACTACAAGTTGTTAGTTCAACAGCTGCTTCTGCTGACCTCAGCTGGGACACCAGCCCAGGGCACTAGAGTTAGATGAGTCAATTTTAGGACCGCTGCAGTTTTGGTATATATTAATGACCTAGACTAGGGATGCAGGACACAATTTCAAAATTTGAAGATAACGCAAATCTTGGAAGTATTGTCAACTGTGTGAAGGATACCAATGGGCATTAGGAGGATGTACACAGGCTGGTGGAATGCTTGGGCACTTGGTAGATGAAATTTAATGCAGTAAAGTGTGAATTGATACACTTTGGAAGGAAGAATGAAGAAAAGGTAATATAAGGTAGTAAAATTCTAAAGAGGTTGCAGGAGCAGAGAGACATGGGGTACATGTGCACAAATCATTGAAGGTGGCAGGGCAAGCTAAAAAAAGAAGTGAGTAAGACATAAGGCTTTTGAGTCATGAGCATAAGAACAAGGGAGTTATGATGAACCTCGACAAAGCATTGATTTGGCCTCAACTGTGGAATTGCATTCATCTTTGGGCTTTACACTTTAGGTAGCTTGGAGAAGATGCAGAAAATATTTCCAGGAATGGTTCCAGAGATGGGGTGGGGAGCTTCGGGACCAAAAAGGAATTGGAGAAGTTGGGCATTTTCTCCTTGGAGACAAGAAGGTTGAGATGAAATTTGATAGAGGTATTCAAAATCACGAGGGGCCTGGACAGACTAAATAGGAAGAAACTGTTCCCACTGGTGGAAAGATTGAAAACGAGAGGATTTGGATTTAAGGTGAATGGCAGAAGAACCAGAAGCAACATGAGGAAAATCTCTTTTTATGCAGTGTGATTAGTGTCTGAAATACATTGCCCGAGACTGTTGTGGAGACAGATTCAAAGGCTTTAAAAGAGAAAAGAGTTCATGAAGAAAATTGGAGAAAAGATTTACAAGGCTATGGGGTAAGAAAGGATGCAGTACTAGCTGAGTTGCTGTTACAGCCTGCAGGGACATGATGAGCTGAATGGCCTCCTTTTGTGTTGGAACCATTCTATTATCCCATGATCCTACGTGATCCTAGTTTGGGAAAGGGGGAAAATGAATTAGTGAAGAGACACGTTCATGATCACTATCCAGTAACCTTCAATTTACTCTTTCTCTGTCACACCCCATATATTGTGGTAAGAATAGGATGGTTATGTCAGACAACCCCCATAATTGAATACCCTCACTTAATTACTTAAAGAATGTCTGCTTTGAACTAGTAGAAGCTGTCTACTCTTGAGAAAGTGCACCCCATCACCAAGACTGGGGAGGAGCAGGTTAACAGCAGGAACAGTGTTATTCATGGTTTCTGAGATCTCAGTGCTCCTCCAATTCTGGCCTGATGCACATAATCAATTTTCATCATTGATGGCCCTGCCATTAGTTACCTCGACCCAAAGCTCTGGAATTCCCTCCCTAAACCTGGCCAACGCATTAGCTCTCTCTCGTCTTTTAAAACTGTCCTTAAAACTTAGCTCTTTAACCAGGATTTTAATCATCCCTCACATTGATGTTTGATGTCAAATTCTGGTTGATAACACTTCTGTGAAGTGCCTTGGGATGTTTTGCTAAGTTAAAGCTGCGTTTTAAATGCAGCTTGCTGTTGTTTCTGCATACCAGTAAAATAATATAATCACAACAGACCCAAAATCACCACATCACACTTGATCAATCCATTAAATATGGGACAGCTAAATCAGGACTGGATTGTATTGATACAGATTGAGGGATAGAAAAAATGACTACTCCCAGCGTAACATAGAAACTAGAAGCAGGAGCAGGCCATTTGGCCCTTTGAGGCTGCTTCACCATTCAGTATGATCATGGCTGATCATGAAATTCAATATCCTGATCCCTGCACCCTGCCATATCCCTTGATCCATTTAGCCCCAAGAGCTATATCAAACAACTTCTTGAAGTCAGACAACAGTTTGGCCTCAACTACTTTCCGTCCTAGTGAATTCCACACATTCACCCCTCATTAAGTGAAAAAATGTCTCCTCACCTCAGTTCTAAAAGGTTTACCCCATATCCTCAAACTATGACCCCTAGTTCTGGACTCCCCCATCACCAGGATGATTCTTTCTGAATCTACCCTGTCTAACCCTGTTAGAATTTTATAAGCTTCTATGAAATCCCCTCTTACTCTTTTAAACTCCAGTGAATATAACCTTAACCAATCTGGTTTCTCCTCATATGACAGACCTGCCATCCTGGGAATCAGCCTAGTAAACCTTCGCTGCACTCCCTCTATAGCAAGTACATTCTTCCGCAGTTAAGGACACCAAAACTGCACACAATACTCCAGGTGTGGCCTCATCAATGCCCTATACAGTTGCAGTAAAACATCCCTATCCCTATATTCAAATCCTCTCGCTATGAAGGCCAACCATTTGCCGCCTTTATTGCCTGCTGTACCTGCGTACTTCATTTCCGCCACTGATGCACAAGGACACCAAGGTCTTGCTGAGTATCCACCTCTCTCAATTTACAACCTTTCAAGCAATAATCTGTCTTCCTATTATTGCTACCAAAGTGGATAACCTCACATTTATCCATATTATACTGCATATGCCCACACACTCAGCCTGTCCAAATCATGCTGAAGCATCTCTGTGTTCTCCTCGCAGCTCACCCTCCCACCCCACTTTGTATCATCTGCAAATTTGGAGATAATACATTCGGTTCCCTTTTCCAAATCCTAAATATATAATGTGAACAGTTGGGGTCCTAACACAGATCCCTGCGGTACCCCATTAGTCACTTCCTGCCAATCAGAAAAAGACCCATTTATGCTAACTCTTTGCTACCTTTCTGCGAACCAGCTTTCCATCCAGGTCAAGGTATTACCTGCAATCCCATGTGCTTTAACTTTACACAGTAGTCTGTTCTGTGACATCTTGTTGAAAGTCTTCTGAAAGTCTAAATAAACCATATCGATTGGTTCTCCTCGGTCAACTCTACTAGTTACATCCTCAAAGAATTCCAATAGATTCGTCCTTTTGTAAATCCATGCTGATTTTGTCTGATTATATCACTGCCTTCCAAATGCTGAGTTATGAAACCTTTGATAATGGACTCTAGCAACTTCCCCAGTACTGACGTTAGGCTCACTGGTCCATAGTTCCCTGTTTTCTCACTACCTCCCTTTTTGAATAGCGGATTTACATTAGCTACCCTCCAATCAGTAGGAACCAGACCAGCTTTGGAAAATAACAACCAACGTATCCACTATTTCTAGGGCCAGTGACTTAAGTACTCTGGGAAAAGATTATCAGGTCTTGGAGATATATCCACCTTCAATCCCACCAATTTCCCCAAAACTATTTCTTTACTAATGCTGATTTCCTCCAGCTCCTCACTAAAACTTGTTTCTCTCAGAACTGCTGGTACATTATTCATGTCTTCCTTTGTGAAGACTGAAGCAAAGTACGAATTTAATTCCACAACCAATTCTTTATTCTCCGTTATGAATTCTCCCTTTTCTGACTGTAAAGGGCCTACATTTGTTTTTTGTCAAACTTTTGCTCTTTACATACCTATAGTCAGTTTATAGCTAGCTTACTTTCATCTCTATTTCCCCCTCCTTAATCAATCCCTTGGTCCTCCTTTGCTGAATTTTAGTGTCTCAATCCTCAGGAATATTGCTATTTCTTGCCAAATTGTATGCTTCTACCTTGAATCTGATACGATTTCTAATTTCCCTTGTAAGCCATGGTTTGGCCACAGTTCCCTTACCACCCTTGCGCCAAACAAGAATAAGCAACATTCCTTAAATGCCTGCCATTGCCTGTCCACTGCCTTTTCTTTCAGGAATGTTTCCCAATCCATCATGGCCAATTCATGTCTCATATCATCATAGTTACCTTTATTGAGATCCAGGACTCTGGCCTCATGGAATAGAATCCCTACAATGCAGGAGGCGGCCATCTGGCCCATTGAGTCTACAAAGACCAAAATCCCACCCAGGCCCTATTCCAGTAAACCTGCATATCAATTCTGCTAATCCCCCTGACACTGGGGTTAATTTAGCATGGCCAATCAACCTAACCCGCATATCTTTGGACTGTAGGAGGAAACCGGAGCACCCAGAGGAAACCCACGCAGACACGTGGAGAACGTGCAGACTCCGCATAGACAGTGACCCGAGGCCAGAATTGAATCTGGGTCCCTAGCGCTGTGAGGCAGCAGTGCTAACCATTGTGCCACCGTACAGTCTCAGAATCAACTACATCACTTTCCACCTTGACAAAGAGCTCTATCCTATTATAGTCACTCGTCCTTCTTTCACAAGGATCAATAGAGTTGCTGAGGCAATCAAAATAGATTCAAAATAAAATGGATTTGATTCCTCAGTCATGAATTTCATGCTTTTATTCCATTAAAAGTAATATTTTACATTCTTTACATTGCCACTCATACAAATCTTGTTCAAGTTTGAATTTCCTGCCTAAGCGTGTATCGAGGTGTTACATAAAATTATTTTCAGATGGAGTAGATCTTGTCTCCATCTTAATTTCTAATCTGCATGCTGACTCTCAGTGACATTATCTGAAAAGACAAAGTTCCACATTGAGTGTTGATCCAACACCAACTTAACTACGCTACTATCTCTCTAGACCACGCCATAGCCTCTAGATTATCAAGCTGCTTGTCCAAAATTGGACTATTGGTGTTCCTATGAGTACCAGATGGGCATAAATCTCCTCTAAGTAGCCATTCCTTTGGTCATCACAGACGCCATCCACCCACTCCATCCCTCGCCCTAGCAACAGACTGAGGCTGAAGCAGAACACTTATAGCCTTGATGGTATACTTGATCTTGAGTTAAGCTTCTAACATATATCCACTCCATTACCAATACTACTTACTTCCACCTCCATGGCGCTGTCGACTGTTGTCCTTGCCTCAGCTCATGAACTGCTGAAAACCTCATGCCTTTGTTACCTTCAGGTTTGACAATTACACTGCTCTCCTGGCCGACCTTCCATCTTCCATCCTTTCTATACTCGAGGTCATCTAAAACACTGCTGCCCGTATCTTAACTCGCCCCCAGTTCAATTCACCCATCACCCCTGAGCTCATTGTCCTACATTGACACCCAGTCCACCAATGTTTCAATTTAAAAATTCTCGCCCTTGTTTTCAGATCCCTCCATTGCCTCATCTTCCTTATCTCTGTAATTTGCTCCAACCATACAAACTCCAAGAGTTTGCACTCCTCCAATTCTGCCTGCTAATTCAGCCCCGATTTTAATTGCTCCACTGTTGGCAGCAGTATCTTCAGCAATCCAGGCCATGAGCTCTGGAATTCCCTCCCTAATGGGACCTGTACCTTTCCAACTCCCTCTCCTGCATTAAGACTTAGCTCTTTGACCAAGCTTGTTGTCATCTCTCCTCCTTGGCTATTAGAATCCTACAGTGCAGAAAGAGGCCATTCGGCCCATCGAGTCTGCACCAACCACAATCCCATCCAGGCCCTATCCACATATCTCTACATGTTTACCATGTCAATTTTTGTTTTGTAACACTCCCAAGAAGCACCTTGGGGGCATTTTACAATTGCGTAATTTAAATTATTGTTGGTGGAATTATTTTTGATGCCTCTTGACATGCGGCAGTTAGTGAATGATCTTTCATAACATAAAGGAGTTAGTCATTTGTGCTGCAGGATGTGTAGGAGTTAATTATTGACCTTCGGGGAGGAGTTGGTGATCCCTTGCGACGGGGAGGAGTTGGTGATCCCTTGCGACGGGGAGGAGTTGGTGATCCCTTGCGACGGGGAGGAGTTGGTGATCCCTTGCGACGGGGAGGAGTTGGTGATCCCTTGCGATGGGGAGGAGTTGGTGATCCCTTGCGACGGGGAGGAGTTGGTGATCCCTTGCGACGGGGAGGAGTTGGTGATCCCTTGCGACGGGGAGGAGTTGGTGATCCCTTGCGACGGGGAGGAGTTGGTGATCCCTTGCGACGGGGAGGAGTTGGTGATCCCTTGCGACGGGGAGGAGTTGGTGATCTCTTGCGACGGGGAGGAGTTGGTGATTGATGTTTCATGATGACGTAAACAAGAACCTTCAGTATGCGTAAAGAAACTTTCAAATTCACACTGATCTCATGATTGTGCACAGACTATTATGGAAAATGGCTATTGGTGTTGGTCATTTTGTATCTTTGCAAGAATGGTGAACATCTCATATGAACATCGTCTGTTTAAACTTGGTCATCAATTAGAATACATTTCTGAGATGCTCCTGCCATTGATATTAAGCACATTGAAGTAAAAGTAAAGTTTATTTATTAGTCACAAGTAAGCTTACATTAACAGTGCAATGAAGTTATTGCCAAACTCCAGCGCCTATTCGGGTACACTGAGGAGAATTTAGCATGGCCAATGCACCTAACCGGCACATCTTTCTGACTGTGGGAGGAAACTGGAACACCCGGAGGAAACCCGTGCAGACTCTGCACAGATAGTGACCCAAGCCAGGAATCGAACCCGGGTCCCTGGCGCTGTGAGGCAGCAGTGCTATCCAATGTGCCACCATACCGCCCTCACTATTGTGATTGTGAGTGAATTCAACAGGATTTGGGTCATTGGAGTTCTATAGAATGGAAGTACTTGACAAGGGGTCTAATCCATTGCAAATCTAGCCTGAGGAAGCAAATGTGGTGTAGTTTGAGTAACTGGAATTCTGTACAATGTAACTGAATGAGAAGTGGGTAGGTCCATTGAGATTCCCTACAAAGATGTGTGAATTGGTATGGCTTATTGGGATTCTATCAAATGAGTGTGAACGTTTAGGGGTTTGAGTCATTATGATTTTAGCAAGTGGGAATGAATGGGAGGGGGTTGGGACAAGAGAATTATCTCTGGAATGCATGCAAAGTGTTTGGATTATCAAGATGCTGTCCAATGGTAGTGAATGTGAGGGACTTTGGATTATTAAGCAATTTGGGACATTGGGATTTGTACATTGAGTGTGAATGGGAGGGAGGTTGGATCATTGAATAATAGAATTGTTACAGCAATTCTGTCAGGCCTATACCTCCCATTCATCTGACTCTTTCTCCATAGCTCTGCAAATATCTTCTCTTCAGATGCTTATCTGACTTTTGAAAGCCACCACTGTATCTTCCTTCACCACACTTTCAGATTGTGCATTCCAGATCCAAACCACTTGTTACATAAAGTGGCTTTTCCTTATGTCTCTGTTGCTAATCACCTTAAATTGTGTCTTCTGGTTCTTGATCCTTCTGCCAATGGGAATGGTTTATCTATATCTACTCTGTCTAGACTCTTGATTTTGAATTTATCAAATCTCCTCTTAACTTTCCATTCTATATGTTGAACAAAGCAAGTTTCCCCAATCTGTCCACATAACTGAAATCCCTCATTGCTGGAATTAATTTTGTGAATCATTTTGCACACAGCCTAAAGCCTTCACATCCACACAAACAGCAGAGTCCAGAATTGAAAAAACAACTCCATCTGAGCCCAAACCAGAATTTTCTAAAGGTTCATCATAACTTCCTCATTTTTCTATTTTATACCTCTATTGATAAAACCTCGGATTCCTATAAATCTTTTTAATCAGTTTCTCAACTAGCCCTGTCACATTTAATAATTTGTGCCCATACGTACCAGGTCTCTGTTTCTGAAACCCTTTAGAGTTGTACCTGTTGTTTTATATTGCAACTTCTCATTCTTCCTACTAAAATTTACCATTTCCAATTCTTGCATTAAATTTCATCTCCATGTGTTCATTTATTCCATCTGTCTATATCACTATCCCCCGAACAATTCTCAGTATTTCTAAGTTTAATGACATCTGCAAAGTTTGAGATCATGCCCTGCATACCTAAGTCTAGGTCATTAATATATATATCAAGAAAAGCAGTGGTCCTCATGCTGGCTTCCGGGAACCCTATTGTATACCTTCCTCCAGTCCAAGAAACAACCATTTACCATCACTGTGTTTCTGATCACCTATCCATGCTGCTACTCTTCCTTTTCTTCCATGGTCTTCAAACTTGCTGAAAACACTATTATTTGGCACTTTATCAAATGCCTTTTGGAAGTTCGTAAGCATCACATCAACTGCATTACCCTCATCAACCATCTCTGTTATCTCATCAAAAATCTCAATCAGGTTGTTAAAACAAATCCATGGTGGCTTTCCCTAATTAATTCACACTTGTCCAAGTGACTTAATTTTATCCCAGATTATCATTCTGGAAAGCTTTCCCATGACCAAGGTTAAGTGACTGATAATTAGTTGCTGCGTTTATCCTGGTATGCTTTTTTGGATAAGGATATAACATTTTCCCAATCCTCTGGCACCACCCCATATCTAAAGAAGATTGGAAGATTATGGCCAGAATCTACACAATTTTTACCCTTGATTCCCTCAGCATGTCCCGATGCATCCCACCCAGACTTGGTGGCTTATCAACTTTAAAATACAGCCAGCCTTTCCAACACCACCTCATGATCAACTTTTAACTCATCTATTATCTCAGCTACCTCCACCGTGGGGCAGCATCTTCTTTGGTAAAGGCAGACGCAAGGTACTAATGTGGCATTTCAGACATGCTCTCTGCCTCCATGTATATATCTGATTTTCGTTCCTCTGACTTCTCTATTATTTATATGCTTATAGAAGATTTTGTAATCCCTTGTATGCTAGCTGCCAGTATGTTATACTCTGTCTCTGATTTAGTATTTCACTTCTCTGAACTGTCTATGTTCAGCCTGATTCACACTTGGATTATCAAGTTGACATCTGTTAAATACGTGGTTTTTCTGCTTCATTGACTCTCCAGCTCACTTGTCACATAGGGAACTCTGGCTTTGCTTACCCTACTGTTCCTCCCTCATGGGAATGTATTTCGAATATATTTGAATTATTTTCTCTTTAAAGGCAGCCCATTGTTCCACCACTGTTTTGCTTGCCAATCTTTGGTCGCAATTTACCTTGGCCTGATCAGTTCTCACCCCACTGAAATTGTCTGTCCTTAAATCTAGAGTCAATGGAACTTCATCCATTGAGCAGGAAAAGATTTAGGTCAGTAGGCCTCTAGGCAATACTAATGAATAGGAAGTGGTTTGAATCATTCCTATTTTCATCCAATGGGAGAGAATATGAAGATGTTTGGTACATTAAGGGTGGAATTTTCCCAAAAAATTTAGAAGTGTCATGATGGTGAGAAAACAGGAGTGATCCATGCCAGGCTCTCAGGTGTACCCCACATCGCAATCGTTGAACACTCAGTCACTTATTTTGGAGAGTCACCACCAATAAGTGAGGGGTAGGGGCAAAATACACCAGGAAATCAGCTTCAGAGTGCTCAGCCGCCATTTCGCAAGGGCACCCCAATCTCACATGCACCGTGAGACCCCCCTCACACCCCCACGGACATCACCACTCTCCCCCCCCCCCCCCCTCCTCCCCTTCATCAGTGGGATGTTCTTCCCCTACCCCATGTTGTCCATATCAGGGCATTGGGCCCTCCTGATGGGTCCTCTGGCTGACCCTTGACATGCCGCTCCCCCCCATCATGACCCCCTTTGCGATTCCTCCTCTACACAACTGCTCTTGCCCCCACTCAGCGGTGCCTGATATCCACTTCAGAAAGCCATGCCCTTGATCACCCATGGACTTCAATGTCCTCTGAGACCCCTGGCCTGCACCAGTTCGCCATGTCTGCACTGGTGCAGGTCAGTAGTGATTCGCGCCGGCATGATGGTTCGCTGGAGAGGTGGGAAACACGTGTATCGAACACCCTGATGATATTGAAATCCAGTCAATCTCATGTTAATAAGCTTTGCACCCTTTCTGGGTGAGAAGCAGTTTGCTCTATTACAAAAGGGCTGGGAAGATAGTAAACCATTTTGCGCCGGGTGCAAATCAGATTTTTAGCATTGCGTGCTATTTTCCCAGCTCGCCACGCTGATCGCTGGGTGTGGCAAGGTGGTAAGATCGCACCCTCGGTTTCTGTGATGTGGAAGTGAATGGGAAGGAATTCACATTATTAGGATTCAATGCACTTGTAATGAAGGAGCAGCTTTTAATTTGTTTCTATCCAATGGGAATGAATGGGAAGAGGTTTGGTCCTTTGGGATTCTATCCAGTGAGAGTATATTGCGACATTAGAGATGGAATTTTACCAGCTTTGAAAATTTCTGCCGTTGGGACTTAAAATAGGACCCAATTCCACTGGTCTAAGCACTATGTCACAATCTTACAAGTGGTGCGAGTGGCTTCTCATCCCAGCACCTTAGTGTTGAGGAGATTGGAAACAGGTGTCAATAATCCCCTAGCCTCCAGGTGCCTGCCAAGCTCCAACTTCAGTAGTGGCCTCCCTGAGATCAAGAAGGTGCATGAGGTGTCACAAACTTGCCCCAGTTCGTCCTTTAATAGACATCCTTTCACATTGACCCCCGTTTCGATCAACAATGCCTGGAGGGGAAAGTCTGTTGAGTATTGACCAGCAAGCTATTTTCAAACTTTGCTCCTGGACCTGCCTGGCATAATCATTACAGCACAGAAAGAGGCAATTTTCACCATTGTGACTTTGCCATTCTCTTTAGAGCAATACAGTCAGTCCATTCTCCTGCTCTATTTTACAGCGGTATCCCTGGTCCTTGAAAGATCGTAATAAAAAGAAGCAGATGTAGGTATAGGGAGGGAAAAACAACCTTTTACTATCACTTAGTTATCTTCTAGTCTTGAGCCAAATATTTTCTAAGCTGACACTGACCCTCTGATGCCATGAGCCCCAAATGTATTAAGCAACATTTTATATAGTAGTTTGTCAAACACTTTCTTAAAATCCATATATTTGATTCACTCGGGTCACTGTCTGTGCAGAGTGTGCACGTTCTCCCCATGTCTGCATGGGTTTCCTCCCACGGTCTGAAAGACATGCAGGTTTGGTGCATTGGCCATGCTAAATTCTCCCAGCAGTGGGGTTTGGCAACTAGGGAATTTTCATTGAAGTGTTAATGTAAGCCTACTTGTGACACTAATAAATACACTTAAACTTTAGAAAACGTCCATTGCATTCCCTTCATCAACTTCCTCTATTACTTGACCCAAAACTAAATTAGATTAGTCAAGCACAACCTGTCTTTTACAAATCTGTGATAGCTATCCTTAATTAGCTCAGACATCTCCAAGCGCCAGTTGATATTTTTTTCCCTTGATTATTGTTTCTAATATTTTACCCACCACTGATATTAAGTAAGGGTGTCACATTTGCCACTCTCCACTCCTCTGGCACCTCCACCACATCTAGGGAAGATTGGAAGAGTACGGCAAGTCCTTCTGTTATCCCACCCCAACTTCCTTTAGTAAGTCATCTGGACCAAGATCCTTATCCACTCTAAGCATAGCCAACCTTTCCACTATATCCTGCCTATTAACTTTCACCCCATCCATTACCTGTACATTTCCAGTTCTACCAATATGTTGTCAGCATCCTCAATCTCAGTAAACACTGATACTAAGTGCTCATTAAATAGTCTAGCCTTGTTCTATGCCTCTAACTGCCTAATAGGATCCACCCAATCTCTTACTTTCCTCTAACTATTAACATGTTGGTAGAAGATGTTTGGATTTGCTTTTATGTTAACTGCTATTCTATTCCCATACTGCCTATTTGTCAGTCTTTTCCTCTTCACTTCCCCTCTCAAATTATTACATTTGGCCTGGTTTTTGCTTGACGAATTTACCTGACATGCAACATACATTTTTTTTTGTTTAATCATATTCTGTACCTGCCTCATCATCTAAGCAGTCCTGACTTTTGTTTTTCCTACAGTAAAGTTTATTTATTAGTCACAAGTAGGGCTTACATTAACACTACAATGAAGTTATTGTGAAATTCCCCTCGTCGCCACACTCTGGCGCCTGTTCGGGTCAATGCACCTAACCAGCAGGTCTTTCAGACAGTGGGAGGAAACCGGAGCACCCGGAGGAAACCCACGCAGACAAGGGGAGAATGTGCAAACTCTGCACAGACAGTGACCCAAGCTGGGAATTGAACCCGGGTCCCTAACCACTGTGCCACCCCATTACACTTTTGTTAGAATGTACCTAGCCTGTACCTGAAACATCTCTTCATTTTTTATTACAGATTTTCTTGTCAGTTTTTGGTTCCATTTTACCATGGCTGGATCTACTCTTATTCCATGGAGGCTAACCACCTTCCAATTTAGAAGCTCTACTCGAGATTGAGCCTTTTTCTTCTCAATTAACCAATCTAAACATTATGATACGATTGTTTTTATCCAAGTGTTCCTCCACAGATTCTTGCTCCACCTCATTCCCCAGCACCAGATCTAACAGTGCTCCCATTCCTAGTTGGACCAAGAGCATGCTGGTTAAGGAAGTTCTCTTGAACACATTCAGAAATTCCTCCCCTTCCTTTCCCTTTACTCTGACGTTATCCCAATCGATGTTTGGGTAATTAAATTTCTTGCACATCTGTGGTTTCCCTGCAGATTTGCTGCTCTACCTCTCTCACTATTTGGAGGCCTATAACCCAGTAATATGAACATACCTTTCCTCCTTCTCAACTCTAAGTAAAATGATTCTGTCTTTGCCACCTTAAGGACAATCCTCTCTTTCCAACATTACAATGTCTTCCCTAACCAGTTCTGCCACTCCAACATTCCATATCTTTTGTGAATAGTTTATATCCTTGAATATTAAGCCTTCACCATTTTAAGCCACATTTCTGCTATTGCTACTAGATATTTTCCTACATAGCTGTTTGCACTTGTAGCTCACAAACCTTAATCACCACACTATGCGTTTACATTCTAAACCTGTCTTTGTGTTCCACATATTCTTTCTTAGTCTGCTCCTATCTAATATAATACTATTTTATTCACTAATGCTATCCAACACCCTCTAATTTATTATTCATTTGTGGGACATGAACATCACTGGCTGGCCAGCATTTATTGCCCATGCCTAGTTGCCCAAGGGCAGTTGAGAGTTAACCACATTGCTGTGGCTCTGGACTCGCATGTAGGCCAGAACAGGTAATGATGGCAGATTTCCTTCCCTAAAGGACATTTGTGAACTATATGGGTTTTTACGACAATCGACAATGGTTTCATGGTCATCAGTCGATTCTTAATTCCGGATATTTTTTTTATTGAATTCAAATTCCACCATCTGCCTTGGCGAGATTCGAACCACGGTGCCCAGAACATAATACCGCTCGGCCACAGCCTCCCCTAATTTAGGCTTCTTATTCCTCATTTTTACTTGTATATGTTGGTGCCCTTGCAAATTTAATTTAAACCTTTCCCAACCACACTAATGAACCTCTCCATGAGGACGTTGGTCCCAGTTTCGTTAAAGTGCGACCCATCCCCTTTGAAAATGTGCTTCCTGCCCCAGAACTGCTCTCCCCCCTCCCCCAAAGCACCTGAAAATCTGACTGTAGGGCCTCAATAACTGCCTTCTCTATGCCATTGGTATCTACCTGTATTGCAACCTCACTCTCCCCACAGAATATTCTGCACCCTCTCCATGATGTTGTTTACCCTGGCACTAGGGAGACTGGTATGATTCCACCTCTGGTTTCTATGCAATTTGAGTCAAAGGGATTGTATCCAATAGGAATGAGTGGAAAAAGGTTTGGCTCAGTAGGCTTTTACCCAATGATAGTGAACAGACAGGGGTTTTGAATCATGAGAATTTTCATCCAGTGGGTCTGAATGTGAAGGTTTTTGAGTCATTGGGATTCTATCCAGTGGGAGTGAACTCAAACAAGCTTACTGGGTCTTTTGTCCATTTTCAGCCTGTAAAATTGCTAAAACAAGTCAAAGAATTGTTAAGTCAGAGCTTGCTTCATGATTAGAATGAAGAATTTCTTGGCTCACTCTTTGCAATGGCCTTGCTCATCAGATAGTATAAGATATTGTCAGGCCAGTTACATTTACTTGATGAGACTGTTCCACTTGTAATATATTACATGTTCTGACTGCACAATGGACCACAATTTAGGAATTTGTATTATTTCTGGGAGTATGGTGAATGAAACTTCAAATCTAAATGTGATTTGTTTATCCAGAATAGTGAACATTACACTTTATTTTATCCAACAAAGTATTGGATGATTGATTCTAACCATAGAGCTATTGTTTATCAGTAACGTAAGGGTTACTCAATGTAAAACTATTTATTTAGCAAGATAATGGTTACTTGCTATGTAACTGTGCAGAATTACTGTTTAATCAGCAGGATAAGGATTACTTATTGTTTTATTTGTTACTGTCTATCACATTTAATGGTGCCCTTTTAAGATTTTTAAGTCAATTTGAAAATAATATTTGTAGGTCAGTACTTTGAGGTATTTTTGGGCCAGATCCCTGGTGTGTGGGGGATAATAGAACAGACCAAATACAAGAGGGATACCAAAAATAAGGAAAAATACTGGAAAAGTACAGCAACTCTCCAAGCATCTTTAAATAAAGAAAGTTGAAATTCTGCATATGTAGATTGATCAGAATACTGGAATTAGCCTGTGGTGTACCTAGCCTGGAGCTGTTTGATAGGACAGTGTTGAAAGAATTTTAGTCTGAATATAACCTGTGCTGTATTTAACCTGAGAATGTTTGATTGGATGATTTAGAGTGAGTATAACTCCATATCTAGCTTTTTTTCTGTCTTCCCTGAGACTGGGTACTGGTACAGTGCAGAGCGAGCCACACTCTCCATCTAACCTCAAGGATAGCTGTCTTATGCAAGCTCGATGGGTCATTGTGAAGTATTGAGTGAAATGTCAGGCTGCCAGTCAGATGTTGAGCAGGATGAGTCATAGGCCAGGCAGGGTGAGTTGTAGGCAAAACATGTGGGAGACTAGTCTGAGAGAGTTAGTGGACAAGAGGAAGAAGCTGGACATATTGAGTACCTCCTCTCATACTTCATGTTTCATTCTGTCCTTGTCTGCAAGCAGTGTACTTGATAGCCCTGATAATGCCATGCTACGGCCCTGAGCAATGGTGGACACTACAGAATATGGCATTGAAGTATAAAGAGGTCAGTGAAGTGAAGGCAATCTGAAAGCTGAGCCCAAGTACAGCAACAGCCTCCAAGAGCTCGCTGGTTACAAAGACTTCCATTGCAGGAACATACATTTGTCAAAACGCTGGGCAACCTTGTTTTCCCAATCATCAGTGGAGCTAATTGTAATACAAGTGTGAACTGACACCTCCTGGTATCAGGGCTGGAACTGAGCTCCTCCTCAAAGGCACTGATGGAAGCCTCTGTTGATCTGTTACTACTTTTGTATCTGTGGATATGAAGTCCAGTGAGGCATTGTATAAATGACAATGACTTCAACCAAATGCAAGCAAAACAGTCATTTTATTAATCATTATAGCCTTCTACACTTTCTCCATCTTCCTAATTGATTAAGTTTCCTTTCCTCCTTTAACTCAAACTTTGAGTTTTTTTATGTATTGTACATAAAGTCAATACACCAAAAAAATGGACAATCTGTTATTGGCAATTAGTGTCAGCTTCAAATATTCACAGGGTAGGTACAACACATGTTAGATACACAGTCAAGCACCCTCCACACTGTCCCACCAAACATTCCCAGACTACCTACAGCACAGGTTAACTACAAAGTAAAGCTCCCTCTATGCTATCTCATCAAACACTCCCAGAACAGGTATAGCTCAGGTTATATACTGAATTAAACTTGCAATCCCATGGGATTATCCTTTACTGTCCCAGTATGATATTTCAGTCCCTAACCCATCCCACCCAAGGATCAGAGAATTGTTACAGCACAGGAGGCCATTCAGCCTGTCATAGCTGTGCTGGCTCTCTGCAAGAACAACTCAACTAGTCTCACTCACCCACTTTCTCCCCATAGCTTTGAAAATATTTTCTCTTTAGATAATTATCCAGCTTTCTTTTGAAGGTCTCAATTCAGTCTGGTCCCACCATATGATTTGTGCATATATACTCCAGGTTCCTCTGCTCCTGCATACCCTATAGAATTGTATCCTTCATTTTATATTGTCTTTCCTGGTTCTTTCGGTCAAAATGAATCACTTCACACTTCTCTGTATTAAATTTCATCTGCCACCTGTCCACCCATTCCATGGGCCAATGTACTCTTGAAATTTACCCTTATCCTCCTCACAGTTAACAATGCTTCCACGTTTTGTGTCATCCACAGGTTTTGAAATTTTACCCTGTACACCCAAATCTCGGTTATCGATATATAGCAACAAAAGCAGGGATCCAAACACCAGTCCCTGGGGGACCCCACAACATAACTTCCTCCATCGAAGGAACAATCATTTGCCACTTCTTTTCCTGTCACCCAGCCAATTCTGTATCCATGCTGCTACTGTCCCTTTAGTTTTATGGGTTCCAACTTCGTGAACAAGCATGTTATGTGGCATTTTATCCGAACCTTTTGGAAGTCCATGTTTGAAATGTTTAATTTCCCCCTCAATTTAGTTCAAACTGGCAATTTTTGTTTAAATTTTGAACTTAAGGTCAGCAGCGCCATAAAATATTGATGCCGTATGCAGTTTAGTCCCCCTCTGAATCCAAGGTATGGCTCAATGCCACATTGTTATCGCAGGAGGAAATAAAGAAAGGCCTTATAGTTGTATATCATCTTTCACAAGTTCAGAATGAGTCAAAGTCCTTTGCAATCAATTAAGTTCATCGATGAAGCCTAGTCACAGTTGTAATATAGGAAAAGTGACAGCCTATGATCTGCAATGTGGTAATGATCAAATGATTTATTTCAGTGATGTTGATTGGGGAAGAAATGTTGGCTAACACACCAAGGAGAACAATCCTGCTCTTCAAATAATTCCATGGAATCTTTTACATTGTCTGAGAGGACAGATAGAACTGTGTTTTTGAGTCCTTTTCAAAATATAACACTTCCAACAGTGCAGCTCTCCCTCAGTACTGCACTGGAAATAGCAGCCCAGATTTTGCACTCGGGTATCTAGGGTGAGATATGAACCTATGACCATCTGACTTAGGCGAGAGTACTCCCTACTTAGTCAAGACTGACACTGATAGCTCATATACCAACTGAGCCACTGGATCAAGGAAAATACTGCTAACTTAGCTGAATGCTTAAGCAGCCTTAATTGCAGTTGATGATAGACGTTCCCCCTTCTACTGTGGTGCCCCTGAATTAATCAAAGTGATGATACTCAAATGGCAGAATTGTACCCTCTCTCCAAAGCGTGTTCTGAGACAGGCTCAGGAACCTGCTCACCCAAACCCAGATGTAATTTCATGCTCAGGTGGGCCGCTGTTGGGAATCCCATCCTTTCATCTCTGTCGGCCCTTAAGTGGCTTCTTAATTACCTTATTCTGCTCAGCCTCAAATTTGGAAGACAATAGAGCTCTGAAATCTCCCTCCCCACTTGGCCTACGCCTCCAATGATGTGATCGCCCCTGCACCCACTCCAGGGCATCCCCTACTCTCTCACTCCTTGGACTTATCTTGCAATGGTCCCAGCACTTAGTCCCAGGCAGAGCACTGCAGTACTGTTTCTGGCCACTGTGGTGCTGTCTCTTGCTGGGTTGAAGGGTTGTCAGTTAATCAGATTGGCCAACAACTCTCACAGGTGGGACTTCTTTCCAAGGGTGGATCACTTGCCATCCTTAAAATCCTACCCAATTTTTTCAAGTTTTGATCATTTTATGTCAGCTTCCTCCTGGATGAACTGAGTTACCGATGAATTATGCCTCTCTTCTATCAGCAATCCAGCTGCAAGATCACATTGCAGAGTGGGGAATTTGATTTCAGTTACTGGCAAGCAATTAAATCATGATCCTGCAAATGCATTTCTTCTTATGGAGAAGCTGAGATGAAAGAGCCGAAGCCAGATGTAGGACGACACCATGGATAGAAAGAAACAGGAGGCAGAGGAAGAATTCAGAGAGTGATGGTTAGATTTTAATAGTTTACATACTGTAGGGTTGGAGGTCTTGTGACAGGGGTTAGCATCCCTGCTTCTGAGCCAGAAGCTCCAGGTTCAAATCCGACTCCAGGATTTGATGACCAAGGAAGACGCGTATATAGTGCGGCCAGTCAGGTTAAATATCAGCTTGTGAATCCTTCCAACAAAGGCCAATGGCAGGTGATTTGAACAGGAGAGATTCATTGATAGAACCAGAGAATGCCTACAGTGCAGAAAGAGACCATTCGGTCCATCAAGTCTGCACGAACTCCGAAAGAGCATCCCACCCAGGCCCTTCCCCCACCTCATCCCATAACCCTGTGCATTTACCATTGCTAATAAACCTAACCTGCACATTTTTGGACTCTGGGAGAAAACCGGAGTGCCTGGATGAAACCCACACGGATACAGGGAGAACATGAAAACTCCACACAATCACCCCAAGCTGGAATTGAATTCTGGTCCCTGGCGCTGTGAGGCAGCAGTGCTAACCACTGTGCCACCATGCCACCCTGGTCATCCATGTGCTGGAAAGAGCGTTGAAACCTCTACCATCACTTTCCATTGTTCCAAGCAACAACATGCATATAAAAATGCATGTTGCCGCAGCAACTCTTTGAGTGCTAGTTGGCCGGATGGCTGGTGTTGATCAAATTAGTGCCAGCAGTACAGGGATTGATTTCTGGTCCGGCTGGAATGGATTTGGGATCTGTCTCCTTGCCATATTGGGAAACTGAGGTTATGGTACTGGGGGTCAGACCTATCTTCAAACAGAAAACTCAAGTAGAAAAAGACTGTGTGTAAGAGGGAGGAAAGAAGTGAGCTCTTCCACAGTTGAAATGCCTTGCGAAAGAGCGAATTCGAATTGGAGGCAGTTAGGATCATAGAGACAGGCCCTTAAGCCCAAACTGGTCCATGCTGACCAAAATGCTCATCTAAGCTAACCCCATTTGCCTGCATTTGGCCCATATCCTTCTCAACCTTTCCTATCCATGTATCTGTCCAAATGCCTTTTAAATGTTGTCCATGTCCCTGCCTCAACCACTTCCTCCGGCAGCTCATTCCACATACGTACTACCCTCTGTGTAAAAAAAAAAAAGTTTCTCTTCAGGTTCCCATTAATCCCTTCCCCTCTTAAATTAAACCTATGCCCTCTAGTTCTTGATTCCCAACCCTGGGAAAAAGACTGAGTGCATTCACCCTCTCTATGCCTCCCATGATCTTATACACCTCTATAAGATCACCCCTCAGTCTCCTACGCTCCAAAGAAAAAAGTCCTAGCCTGTCCAATCTCTCCTTATAACTCAGTCCCTTGAGTCCTGGCAACATCCTTATAAATCTCTTCTGCACTCTCTCCACTTTAATAACATCTTTCCTATAGCAAGGCAACCAAAACTGAACACAATACTCCTGAAATGGCCTCACCAATGTCCTGTACAACTTCAACATAACTTCCCAACTTCTATACTCGATGCCCTGACTGATGAAGGCCAGCATGCCAAAAGCCTTCTTCACTCCCCTATCTACCTGTGACTCCACCTTTAGTGAACTGTGCACCTGAGCTCCAAGGTCCCTCTGTTCCACGCTACTCCCTAAGGTCCTTCCATTCACTGTGAAAGTCCTACCTTGATTTGACTTTCCAAAATGCAACACCTCACACTTACCTGTATTGAACTCCATTTGCCATTTCTTGGCCTACTTCTCCAGCTGATCAAGATTCTGCTACAATTTTTGATAACCTTCCTCACTGTCTACAATACCACCTATTTTAGTGTCATCTGCAAACTTACTGATCGTGTCTTGTACCTTCTCATCCAAATGGTTGATATAGCTAACAAACAGCAATGGGCCCAGCACTGGTTCCTATGGCACACCACTAGTCACAGGCCTCCAGTCTGACAAGCATCTTTCACCATTACCCTCTGCTTCTTACCATCAAGCTAATTATATATCCAATTTGTATATACTCCAAGTTGAGTAGATTTTCTGTGGGGAAAAGGATTCTTCCAACATTATAGATGGGGGATACTGTGTGGAGATAAAGTGATGAATATGAGCAATTTTGATTCTGATATTGAGGATATGGGAGTCTTTGCTTATTTGTCTGAAGTTTCCTGGATTGGTGTAGATAGCTATTATGCTATTGTTGCAGCTTTGTGGAGGTATATGGACTGGGAAAGGCAGAGGTATGATATGGGACCAAGCTATTCCATTCCATGTGGTGTACATGCTTTAGAATGAGCACATTTACAAGCAGATGGGCACTTTAACAGTAAAAAATGTAATCACGCAGATTGCTCTAGTTCAGTTCTGACTCTGAGAGCAGCTTTTGTAAGATTGCTACAAGGACAAATAAGGGCAGATACCAGTTTGATTAGCTGGGGATCAGATTATATTTTTAATTTTCTTATTTTAAGATTGTTCCTGTAATCTTGCATGGTGACTGAGCAGGTGACATGTGTGGCACTGATTGTATGCATTCTGCAACCAGTGTAACAAGTATGTGCATGCTGCACTAAGTCTAAAACAACCATGCTCCAGGTGAAAGTATATACATTCCATTGAGCAAGAAGGATGTATGAGCAGGATGTAGCATCAGTGGCTAGCTAAGCAATGAAGGATGGTATCAAATCGAAAGAAAAGTGTACTCTGCTGCCAAAATTACTGGTAGGCCAGACAATTGGGAACATTTTAGAAAGCAATTGATAGAGGCAGAAATTAGAGCTAATAGAAATTAGAGTATGAAAGTAAACTAGCAAGAAATTTAAAAAATGGATAGTGAAAGTTTCTACAAGTAGAAAAAAGGAAAATCTAAAGTAAGTGTTGACCCCTTAGAGGATGCAACTGCGGAATTAATAATGGAAAGTGAGGAAATTTAAGCATATCTGTCTTCACAGTAGAAAGCTCAAAAAGTACCCGAGGAAGAGGAGCAATCACAAGGCAAAAGGGAGAGAAACATTTAGGGGCGATCTTACCGGTTCGTCACGCCGGTAAGAATGGGTGAGAGGCAAAAAAAATGGGTTTACGCCCGGTTTCTTGCCTCTTGTGATATTACATTTCAAGTCTGGATGCCCCTTCATCAGAGTCACTTTGATGAAGGGTCATCCAGATTCGAAAAGTTGGCTCTATTCTCTCTCCACAGATGCTGTCAGACCTGCTGAAGTTTTCCAGCATTTTTTGATTTGGTTCAATTTTCTGTAGGTTATTTAAATCTAATTAGTGATTCTCAGACGCTATCATCTGGGCTGACTAGCTCTTACCTGCTCGATGGTTTCCGATACTCACCAGCGAGGATCACCTTTGATCCCTACCAACAGGGACCTGACATGATGGCCTCACAGTGGGACCGAAGGACATTGAAGTCCCCGGGTGGTTGGGGGCAGGGCTGGGTAGTACCCCATGAGGAGTTCTAATCTGGCACCCTGGCGGTGTCAGCCTGGCACCCTGACACTGCCAGCCTGGCACTCTGGCAGTGCCCAATGGATAGTGCCATGGGATGGGGCCTGAAGGGACAGGGCCATGGCAGGCGGTAGGGCTATGATGGGGAGGTAGCGGGGAGCACCATATAGAGGGAGAGTAGGGGGGGTACCTGCACTGGAGGTTGGGGGGGGCGGTGGGGATTGGTTGGGATGGTGATTCAGGGGGTGGCGATGGGGGGGGACGGCAATTTGGGGAGTGGGGAATGGTGATCGGCTGGGGGTGGGGTGGGGTGGGGCGAGAGGGTGCAATGTCCCAGGAGGAGGGGAGTGACAGACTGTACTCGTGCACTGGGAGATCTGTTTTCATGCTCATTCAGCACTAATAACATTTTTTTGGTACGATTGCTACCTTAGTCACAAGCGAAGAAGTACTAGAAAAGTGAAGGGACTAAAATCCCAGATCCTAGTGTCTTAAAAGTAGAAACTTGGAGATAGTGGATGTATGGATTGTAATCTTCCAAAATTCCCTAGATTCTGAAAAGGTCGAAGCGGATTGAAAAATCACAACTTTAACATTCAAGAAAAGAGGGAGACAGGAACTATAGGCCAGTTAGCCTGACACCCACTATTGGGAAAGTGTTAGAATCCATAATTAATGAAGTATTAGCAGGGCATTGAGAAAATCACAATATAAGGCACAATATGTTCAAGGCTGAGTTAGACAGAATTTGATCAACAAAAGGAGTCGAGGGTTATGAGGAACGGGCAGGAAAGTGGAGTTAAAGCCATAACCAGATCAGTCAAGACCTTGTTGAATGGTGGAACAGGTTTGAATGACCAAATGGCCTATTCCTGCTATTTCCTATGAATTGTTGGTCTTTACTAAATCAGCTGATTTGACTGTAGCATTTTAGGCAGTGCTGTGATTGATCTTGTTGTCTCTGGTGTAAGAAACAAAATAATGCACCAGTTTTTATGCCCCAATTAAATCCGTCTCCAGCTCCTACTAGATCTTTACCCCACCTGGCGTAGTGTCCAGCAGCCTCAACTGTATTCTTATACCTCACCTAAAGCAGTCTATAACAGCTCCTGTCTTTCTTTGTTGGTTAGATACTCTCTATCTCATCCAAAATTCCTCTTTAATTTAGTTGATATTAAATTGACAAGTGGAATATATGCTTCACCGAAAAATGATAAATACCTGCAGTTCTTTTTGTGCCTGCAGGTGTCACTATGATGGGGCACTAAATGCGAAAGGAGTTCCTCCAGCCTGTAGTGCTGCTATTTTAAAGCGAGAGATGGACAATTTTGGCCAGCAGGTTAATTGAACTGCTCAAAATATTTTAAGGATTTTTATTCCTAATTTGTTTTCCCCAAGTACTTGAAATTTAATGGGATTAAACAAAATTTAAAATTGCTTTTCGTATCTTCATTAAAATTGAAGTGTCCACACTTCAAAAGTGCAGCATGCATTGTGTATCATTTTGAAACATTCCAAAGTATGAAATGTGCTATTTGGTTACACATCTTGCCATTCCCATCTCTCTCTCAAACGCGCGCCGACAGGGGGACACGCGCCAACGGACACCCTCCTGGCCTTGACTGTCTCCTTTTTGCGATGGATATCCAAGTCTTTAATTCCTCTCTTCCATGCAAAGAAGGCCTGAGAACTGTTTACTGTTTCTGTGTACGAAGTTTGGGGTCACGCTTACAGACCAAACACAGACAGGCAAATAAGTCACCCTATCTGCATTTTGTCTCCCCACTGTAGAGGAAACTGCATCATAAGCACTGAATAAATTTTACTAAATTTAGTAAAAAGGGTTTACTTTTTACTAAAGAGCTACAAGAAAGATGTTACAAGAAAGATGCTTCTTCCAATGATTTGCATAAACTTGACTTACATTCTCTTGTGTTTAGAAGATTGAGGGGTGGTCTAATTGAGATGTGTAAAATGATTAAATGATAGGATAGATACCAAGGAACTATTTCTTCTGGTGGGGGAATACAGAACAAGGGGATATAAAGCTAAAATTAGCGCTACATCATTTGAGACTGAAATCACAAAGCACTTTCTCTCAAAAGGAGCCCTGGAAATCATGAACTCTGTTCCAGGGAGAGTCTGGAGGCAACAAAAGAAAGAATAAGGGTTTGAGCAGCAGATGAGCTGAAGCAAGGGAAAAATCTGGTGATGTTACAGAGGCGGAAGTAAATGGTCTTAGTATTGGTATTGATATGTGCTTGGATGCTCATTTTGGGGGTCAGATAACTCAGATTGTGAACAGTCTGGTTTAGTCTCAGACAATTGCCAAGGAGAAGTATGGATTCAGTAGCTAGAGAATGGAGTTTGGTTTCAGTCTTCCCAATATTTAATTGGAGGAAATGTTTGCTCACCCCCCAATATTGGATGTCAGAAAAGCAGCCTGTTAATTTAACAACAGTGGAGATATTGAGGAAGGTGATGGTTGTTGTCAGCATACATGCGAAAACCAATGTTGTACTTGCTGAAGTCACTGAGGTGCAGCAGGTGGATGAAAAATTGGATGGGGCTCAGGATCAATCCTCGGGGGAACATTGGAGATAATGGTGGAGTACCAGGAAAATAAGCCATTGCAAGTGAGCCATTGTAGTTAGCACTGCTGCCTTACAGCGCCAGTGACCTGGGTTCGATTCCAATCTTGGGTGACTGTCTGTGTGGAGTTTGCACGTTCTCCCAGTGTTTGCTTTGGTCCTTTAGAGAATGAGAAAGGGGATTTAATGGGAAATGAGGAAATTGACAAGGCATTGAACAGGTATTTTATGTCGGTCTTCATAGTGGAAGACACAAATAACATGTCAAAAATTGACAAGAAGGCAGTGGCAGGTGAGGACCTAGAAACGATCATTATCACTAAAGAAGTAGTGTTGGGCAAGCTAATGGGGCTAAAGGTAAACAAGTCTCCTAGTCCTGACGGAATGCATCCCAGGGTACTAAAAGAGATGGCGGGAGAAATAACAAATGCACTCGTGGTAATTTACCAAAATTCACTGAACTCTGAGGTGGTTCCGGCAGATTGGAAAACAGGAAATGTGATGCCATTGTTTTTTTAAAAAGAGGTAAACAAAAGGCGGGCAACTATAGGCTGGTTAGCTTAACTTCTGTAGTATAGGAAATGCTTGAATTTACCATCAAGGAAGAAATAGCGAGACATCAGGATAGAAATTGTCCCATTGGGAAGATGCAGCATGGTTCATGAAAGGCAGGTCATGTTTAACTAATTTAGTGGAATTCTTTGAGGACATTGAGTGCGGTGGGTGGACAATGGGGAACCAGTGGATGTGTTGTATCTGGATTTCCAGAAGGCATTCGACAAGGTGCCGCACAAAAGGCTGCTGCATAAGGTAAAGATGCATGGCATTATGGGTAATGTATTAGTATGGATAGAGGATTGGTTAACTAACAGAAAACAAAGAGTGGGCTTAATGGCTGTTTTTCTGGTTGGTGATCAGTGACTAACAGTGTGCCTCAGGGATCAGTGTTGGGATCACACTTGTTTACAATTTACATCAATGATTTGTAGTTGGGCACCAAGTGTAGTGTGTCAAAGTTTGCAGATGACACCAAGATGACTGGCAGAACAAAGTGTGCAGAAGACACAAAGCCTGCAAAGCGATATAGATAGTTTAAGTGAGTGGGCAAGGGTCTGGCAGATGGAGTATAATGTTGATAAATGTGAGGTCATCCATTTTGGTCGGAATAACAGCAAAATTGACTATTATTTAAATGGTAAAAAATTGCAGCACGCTGCAGTGCAGAGGAACCTGGGTATCCTTGTGTATGAATCACAAAATATTGGTTTGCAGGTGCAGCAGGTAATTAAGAAGGTAAATTGAATTTTGTCCTTCATTGCTAGAGGGATGGAGTTTAAAAACTGTATAAGGTGCTCATGTGGCCAACCTGAAGTACTGTGTACAGTTTTGGTCTCCTTACTTGAGAAAGACATACTGGCACTGGAGGGGGTGCAGAGGAGATTCACTAGGTTGATTCTGGAGTCAAGGGTTGGCTTATGAAGATACACTGAGTAGATTGAGACTATACTCATTGGAATTTAGAAGAATGAGGGGGGATCTTACGGAAACATATAAAATTATGAAGGGAATAGATAAGATGGAAGCAGGGAGGTTGTTTCCATTGGCAGGTGAAACCAGAACTAGGGGGCATAGCCTCAAAATAAGGGGGAGCAGATTTCGGACTAAATTGAGGAGGAACTTCTTCACCGAAAGGGTTGTGAATCTGTGGAATTCCCTGCCCAGTGAAGCAGTTGAGGATACCTTGTTGAATGCTTTTAAGGCAAAGATAGATAGATTTTTGAACAGTATATACATTAAGGACTATGGCAGGTGGGTAAGTGGAGCTGAGTCCACGAAAAGATCAGCCATGATCTTATTGAATGGCGGAGCAGGCTCGGGGGCCTGATGGCCTACTCCTGCTCCTAGTTCTTATGCTCTTATGTTCTTATGTTCTTATTTGTAAGTGTGTAGAAGACTATGTGCCAAAGAAGCAAATTGGTGTGTTTCCAAATGAAAACCATGGATGAACAGGGATTTCCGCTGCTTGCTGAAGTCCAGGTCTGAGGCATTCAAGTCAAGCGACTTTGACCAATACAAGAAATCCAGATATGATCTACGGAGACCCATCCGAGATGCCAAAAGACAGTACCAGACCAAGCTAGAATCCCAGGCTAGCCACATGGACTCCCACCAACTATTGCAAGGTCTGCAAGACAAGGCTACAAGATGAAGGCATGTAAAATCATCGGCATCAATGCAGCCCCCCTGATGAGCTCAACGCATTCTATGCCTGTTTTGAGCAAAAGGTCAACAAGAGCACGCTCTCCACCTGACGAACCTGTATCCAAAGTTACCATCGCAGGCATCAGAGCAGGCTTTTCAAAAGTCAATCCGTGGAAAGTGATTGGCCCGCTTGGGGTACCCAGACGAGCACTCGGGCTCTGCCCAGACAAGCTGGCGGGGGTATTCGCAGACATCTTTAACCTCTCTTTGCACCAATCTGAGGTCCCTATCTGCTTCAAGAAGTCGACCATCATCCTGGTACCAAAGAGAAACCAGGCAGTAAGCCTTAATGACTATCGCCTGGTGGCTCTGACATCCATCATTATGAAGTGTTCCGAAAGGTTAGTCATTGCACGAATCAATTCCAGCCTCCCAGATTGCCTAGATTCACTACAGTACTACTACTGCAAAAGGTCCACAGCAGACGCCATATCCCTGGCGCTACACTCAACCATGGAACAAAGACACCTATGTCAGACTCCTAGTTATTGACTACAGCTCAGCCTTCAACACCATTATTCCTTCAAAACTCATCTCCAAACTCCATGGCCTGTGTCTCGGCTCCACCTTCTGCAACTGGATCCTAGACTCCCTAACCCACAGAAAACAATCAGTAAGGATCGGTAATAACACCATCTCCACAATCATCCTCAATACTGGTGCCCCACAAGGCTGTGTTCTCAGCCCCTTACTACACCTATGACTATGTGGCCAAATTCCCTTCCAAATCGATTTTCAGGTTTGCTGATGACACCACTGTAGTGGGTCAGATCTCAAATAATGACGAGACGGAGTACAGAAAAGAGAGCATCTGGTGAACTGGTGTGATGACAATCTCCCACAATGTCAACAAAACGAAGGAGATGGTCATCGACTTCAGGAAGCATAATGAAGGACGTGCCCCTGTCTAACTCAACAGGGATGAAGTGGAAATGGTCGAGAGATTTATGTTTCCAGGTGTCCAGGTCACCAACAACCTGCCCTGGTCCCTTCATGCCGACACTATAGTTAAGAAGGTCCACCAATGCCTCTACTTTCTCAGAAGACTAAGGAAACTTGGCATATCCGCTATGACTCTCTCCAACTTTTACAGATGCACCATAGAAAGCATTCTTTCTGGTTCTGTCACAGCTTGGTATGGCTCCTGCTCTGACCAAGACCACAAAAAACTACAAAGGGTCCATCACGGAAACCAGCCTCCTGTCCATTGACTCTGTCTACACTTCCTGTTGCCTTGGAAAAGCAGCCAGTGTAAATGACCACATGCACCCAGTTCATACACTCTTCTACCTTCTTCCTTCGGGAAAAAGGTTCAAAAGTCTGAGGTAACATAGCAATCGACTCAAGAACAGCTTCTTCCCTGCTGCCATCAGACATTTGAATGGACCTACCTCGCATTAAGTTGAGCTTTCACTACACCCTAGCTATGACTGTAACACTACATACTGCACACTCCTTTCCTTCTCTGTACGGTATGCTTTGTCTGTACAGAGCACAAGAAGCAATACTTTTCACTGCGTACTAATACATATGACAATAATCAAATCACAATCTTGTTGTCACTTGCGGAGTCTGCTGAGGTGAGCTCATGCCCTGACTTTCTCACCAATAGGTGGAGACACTGTCTCCACATGAAATTCAGCCCTTAGCTTTGTAGGACCACAGACAGCTGGCATTGAGTTACACAGGGAGCTGGCACAGAATTTATACAGGAGGATATGGGAAGGGCAGCACTGCCTTTACACACACGTGCATTTTTCTACAATTTAATTGAGGCTTTATGATATGTAGCTGAATTTTCCCAACACCTTAGAGACAAAGTTAAAGGCAGCAGGGTTTGAGGCCACATGAGGGGGAGGGGTTGACATCCAGGTCACAGTTTGTGTTTAATTAACTTCCCTGAGTTTTTCATGAGTAAACAGGGAGGGCAGATGAGGGTAAAGTGATTGATGGTGTATGTAAGGACTTCCAAAGGGCGTTTGATAAAGTGCCACACAATAGATTTGTGAGTAGACTTTGAGCTCATGGAATAATAGGGACAACAGCAACATGGATACAGAATTGGTTGGGTGACAGGGAACAGAGAATAGCGCTGAACTTTTGGACCATCGTAACTAAAATAGATAATCTGGTCATTTATTTATTTGTTACTTGTGGAACTTTGCTGCAGCTTTCGTGTTTCATACATTGCAAAGTGACTATACTTCAAAAGTACTGAAATAGATATGAAGCACTTTAGGACGTCCGGAGGTGAAAGACTTTATCAATGCAAATTGTTATTTTACTTAAATTTTAATGTTGCCCGAGATTGCAATTTCACTTTTCAATCACAGATGCTATTAGTTTTTATATCTTTACTCCTCAAACTTTTACGGAGAGTACTGCAGGCAGGTGATAAAAGGTACACATTAGAACCTTTTCTGAACAATAACATTGAACAGATGAGCAAGATGTGAGCTTTGATGCGAGCCATTTGCTCAGCATCAACATCCTCACAGAGGAAGATTGTTCTTTCCATTTGCTCTACAGCCGCTCTATTCTCCTCATTAGTTCTTTATTTCTCCTTTCAAAACAATGAGCACTAACAAGCTATAGCAAAAGGCCACGAGGGCCAAATGCTAGTTAGTTTTTATAGATCTCACCCAACCAGTGGCACGATGGCACAGTGGTGGGGTGGCACAGTGGTTAGTACTGCTGCCTCAAGTGCCAGGACCGAGTTCGATTCCCGGGTTGTGTCTGTGCAGAATCTGAGGCTGGAATTTTACCGCCTCAGGCCTGAGGCTCACAGAACGGAAATCTCCGTTGGCCTGAGGCGGGATTTTACGATCCCGCCTGAGCGAGGTCATAAAATCCCACCCTGTGCGTTCTCTGTGCGGAGTCTGCACGTTCTCCCCGTGTCTGCGTGAGTTTGCTCCGGGTGCTCTGATTTCCTCCCACCGGCCGAAAGACATGTTGGTCAGGTGCATTGGCCATGCTAAATTCTCCCTCAGTGTACCCAAACAGATGCCAGAGTGTGGCAACGAGGGGAATTTCAAGTAACTTCATTGCAGTGTTAATGTAAGTCTACTTGTGACACTAATTAATAAACTTTAAACAACCTTCCTGTCGACCACCTCACCTACATTTGCAGTGCTCATGGTAAATTTACTGACCAACATTCCTACATCACATCATCATCTTGAAATCTTCAGTTAGGTCACATTGACACAGCTGGTAGCACTCTCACTTCTGGATGTGTAGGTTGAGAGTTCAAGTTCCACTCCAGGAATTGAGCATATTCTAGGCTAACACTAATCCAGTAGTTTAGTCATGCTCTTTCTACTAGTTTACAGAACCGTATGTGCATCGCTCACTTCAGCCAAATGCTTTCTCCAAATTTGTTGTCCTTTATCCAGAAAGTAGGACTATGTTTGGAGTAAATTAGCTGGCAGATTGTTCATCAGAATCCCTATTCCCAATTGCTGGCCAGTGCCCCTCTGCTGGAAAATACCTCAGTGAACGCCGGGATACATTAACTCATGGCAAGAACAGTAGACATCGGTGATGCCTCATGTGGTTGAATGCCTTCCAGCATTCTGTGTTTGGCATGTAAAGTAGTTGTCTGGGAAAGTTTATGCCGGGCCAGAGTGGACTTTTGTGCCCTGTCTTTGCTGGATTTGAACCCTGGAACTGCTTCCATTGACATCTCCTCCTGATGGTGTAAGTGGTCTACATGTTTCTTTAGGATCTTGTCTCCAACCTTACCGTATCAGATATTGGCCCTGTTCTTGAAAGAATTGTTCCTGATGTCCATGCGGTGCTGTCTCCAAAATGTTGCACTTAGACTGTGTCTCCTGGTGAAAAAAAATAGCAGCTGTCAGTCCATCATAGCCCCTTTTTTGGGTTTCAGGCTTTTCTTCAATTCTTCCAAGTAAGTTCAAGAAGGTAAAGCTTAGTCTGGTTTGTAGACACCTACCCATCAGTAACTCTGCCGGGTCTAATCCTGGTGATACGTGTGGCATTATCCAGTAATTAAAAAGGAATTGTGCCAATTTTGTGCCTGCAGACCTCTTGATCTGTTTTTCATTCATTTTTGAAAACTTGGACTGCTCGCTCTGCTAATCCATTTGATTGGATGGTACAGAGCTCTGCGGACGCGTCTTTCTTCATTTGTTTTCATAATTGTTCTAAATTCCCTACTGGTAAATGGGGTTCCATTGTCTGTCACAAAGACTTCTGAGTTTCCATGAGTACTAACTGATTGCCTAAGTGTCCCTATCGTGTTATATGATGTAGTGGACATCATCTGGTGCACATCAATCCACTTAGTGGGTGTTGAGTAGTATCAGAAACATTGAGCATGAATGGTCCTGTGCAATCCTCATGCACCCGGACTCATGGTCCTCCTGTCCATTCCCAGGGGAGTAGGGAAGCTACCGGTGTGGTCTTCTGGTTTTCCTAGTACGTTCTGCATGTTTTTATCGTCTTCACTGTCCCCGTTTATGCTTGGCCACCAGATATAGCTTCTCACTAACATCTTCATTTCTGATATCCATGAATGGCTGTTATGGTGTTGTTGGAGAATCAGCCTGTTTGTCAGGACATAGGATAATTACCTAGGCTTGCCATAGGATAATACCGTCTTCTATGCTTAATTCTGGTTATTTGTTGCATATGGCTTTAAGTCTTGTGCCGGACATTCTTGCACTCCTCCATTTAATAATAAGTGGCTTAATTTTGCGGAATCAATGTGGGATCGTTCCGAGTCCACATAGAACATAGAACAGTACAGCACAGTACAGGCCCTTCGGCCCTCGATGTTGTGCCGAGCTTTGTCTGAAACCAAGATCAAGCTATCCCACTCCCTATCATTCTGGTGTGTTCCATGTGCCTATCCAATAACCGCTTGAAAGTTCCTAAAGTGTCCGACTCCACTATCACAGCAGGTAGTCCATTCCACACCCCAACCACTCTGAGTAAAGAACCTACCTCGGACATCCCTCCTATATCTCCCACTATGAACCTTATAGTTATGCCCCCTAGTAACAGCTACATCCACCCAAGGAAATAGTCTCTGAACGTCCACTCTATCTATCCCTCTCATCATCTTATAAACCTCTATTAAGTCGCCTCTCATCATCCTCTGCTCTGAAGAGAAAAGCCCTAACTCCCTCAACCTTTCCTCATAAGACCTACCCTCCAAACCAGGTAGCATCCTGGTAAATCTCCTCTGCACTCTCTCCAATGCTTCCACATCCTTCTTATAGTGAGGTGACCAGAACTGCATACAATATTCCAAATGTGGACTCACCAAGGTCCTGTACAGTTGCAGCATAACCCCACGGCTCTTAAACTCAAACCCCCTGTTAATAAACGCTAACACACTATCGGCCTTCTTCACGGCTCTATCCACTTGAGTAGCAACCTTCAGAGATCTATGGATATGAACCCCAAGATCTCTCTGTTCCTCCACATTCCTCAGAACCCTGCTGTTGACCCTGTAATCCGCATTCAAATTTGTCCTACCAAAATGAATCACCTCGCACTTATCAGGGTTAAACTCCATCTGCCATTTTTCAGCCCAGCTCTGCATCCTATCTATGTCTCTTTGCATCCTACAACAGCCCTCCACCTCATCCACTACTCCACCAATCTTGGTGTCATCCGCAAATTTACTGACCCACCCTTCAGCCCCCTCCTCCAGGTCATTGATAAAAATCACAAATAGCAGAGGAGCCAGCACTGATCCCTGTGGTACACCGCTGGTAACTGGTCTCCAGTCTGAAAATTTTCCATCCACCACCACCCTCTGTCTTCTATGAGATAGTAAGAGTTTTAACAACACCAGGTTAAAGTCCAACAGGTTTATTTGGTAGCAAATGCCATTAGCTTTCGGAGCGCTGTTTCTTCGTCAGATGGAGTGGATATCTGCTCTCAAACAGGGCATACAGAGACACAAAATCAAGTTACAGGATACTGATTAGAATGTGAATCTTTACAACTAATCAGGTCTTAAAGATACAGACAATGTGAGTGGAGGGAGCATTAGGCACAGGTTAAAGAAATGTGTATTGTCTCCAGACAGGACAGCCAGTGAGATTCTGCAAGTCCAAGAGGCAAGCTGTGGGGTTACCGATAGTGTGACATGAACCCAAGATCCCGGTTAAGGCCGTCCTCATGTGTGCGGAACTTGGCTATCAGTTTCTGCTCAGCGACTCTGCGCTGTCGTGTGTCGTGAAGGCCGCCTTGGAGAATGCTTACCCGAAGATCAGAGGCTGAATGCCCATGATCGCTGAAGTGCTCCCCCACAGGAAGAGAACAGTCTTGCCTGGTGATTGTAGAGCGGTGTTCATTCATCACTTGGAGCTGGATCTGTATTGGGGCCACCTTTGGTGCGGTGCCACAATTTAATTGTATTCCTCTTCAACCTGATACGTTCTGTTTTGGGGTGGCTTCCTCCTTCGATCTGGGCAATGATTATTCTGCTTGTTTCGGTAATCTTGCTTGGGGCGGGCTCCTTGGCTGCATGCATGGTGTCATTGTGCCGGCTGCTCCCTGAACTTTCGGACTTCCTCTCTACCGGTACTGGGATTTCCTGGTTTCCTTGTCTGCTCGTTTTTCCTCGCCAAAAACTAGGGGTCATATGTGTTATTTTCTGCCAGTCCTCAAAGTAAACAAACCAAAGGTTCATTATTTGTTCAAGCTTAACGTGAATCTCGATACAGATCTTGGATACTTAGCTTAGAATCCTTGGGTTCTAAAGCTCCATTCCTTTCAAGTTGAGCTTGAGAAACTGCCTTCTCCCTCTCTACCACATTCCTACATCACCAAATTCTCAGCTTTCATCCTGTAATCCACTCCCATTGCGATTCATCCAGTTCTATCTTCAAGTTCTGTACCCAGGCATAAGTTCTGGGAAAAAATGAGTTGCAATAAAACATGGAACATGGGGCATTGATTTCAGTGTGCTCACTCTTCAGCATCCAGCTGTCCAGCTTTTCTACTGGACTCTTGATTCCAATGCAGTAGATTCGCAAGGAGGAAGAAGCTGCATGTTTTTGAAGCTTGGAGGAACACAAGGATTTGTTCTGGGGAATATTAACCACAGTAAATTTGCTAGAACAGAAGTGTCATTGAAGAAAGAGAGAAGTTGAAGCTGAGAGCTATCGGGTGACAAATGTTTTACTGTATCCTGTCCAAGGTATGAGAGATATGTCTAAGGAATCATCTTAGATACAGGGGTAGTGCCATAGATAGATGCCAGCTTTCTCCTATTTCTCCTGAATATTTATACATGGGAATGTTAAGTATCCAACCCTCCCCTTTTTTGACCAAATCTCAGTTAACACAACTTCTTTTGCATTCACGAATGGCTATTGGCATCCATAGCTCATCAACATTATTAAACGTGCTGTTGAAAGCTTTTGAAGAGAAGAGGGAAATTTGGTGTGAGATGAGTCATTCCACTGCATAGCACTATGGAATGACTTTGCTGCCCTCCTTTTCTATTTTTGGTTAATATTAGAACAGAAAACTGAAGAGTGCTGAAGTGATAAATTATCAAGATTTCTGGAGAAACTCCAGCGTACTCAATCGACTGTAGTAGTCTGCAGGGCAGCAAGTCGCCAAGCCCATGTCATTTTCTTATCTACATGTTTATGTGGAATAGCAAATCATCTAAACTGTCCTGCCTGGATACCTGGACACAGACTTGCATTTATAAAACATCTTATTACATTTCTCACGCACAACTCAAAGGACTACCCAGAAATGCAATAGCTGTTGAATGGGTAAACACTGCAGCCATCTTGCACAGCAGGATCCCAGCAAAGGCACCAGTTTTGTTTTGTCGATTTGATTTTCATGATTGATAAAGAAATGCTAGTCAGGGCTTTGAGAGAACAACCCTGCTCGTCTTTAAATCGCACCATGGGATCCTTAATGTCAATCTATAGCACTAGAACGCAGATGAGGATTCAGCTTAGTGTCTTCAGACATAGAAAACCTCTGACAATGCAACAGTCGTTCTATTATGTTCTTTCAGTAGAGTGCCAACTAAGCCAAGCTTCCACTTACAGTCCCATCCAGAGCTATTTGGCTTCCATAGGAAGCACAACGGAAAAAAAATATTGAAAAATAAGCATAAGGTCAATGAATATATGCGAGGGAGAATCCTGAATCTTGCTTGTGTGTGGACAACATTTGATAATTCAACAGTACCATCTGCTCTTTGCTGTTGTAAGGTCATTAATGTTCTTGTGAAATAGGACTAGAGTTTAAGAATATCTGTGTTGGAGAAACTCCATGCAGTTCCTTGAGTTTTGATTTCTTCCTCTTACATCTTACAGGTCATGTTAACAGTATCTGATCCAAGATCTGAAATTACTTTTAAGGGGCGTCTTGACAGATACATGAATAGGATGGGAAGAGGGATATGGTCCCTGGAAGAGTAGGGGGTTTTAGTTCAGTCAGGCAGCATGGTCAATGCAGGTTTAGAAGGCCGAAGGGCCTGTTCCTGTGCTGTAATTTTCTTTGTTCTTTGAAAGGACTGGATTGTTATCCTGTTGTTAATCATCCTGCTTGCGGTAGATCAGGACTAAGTTTCAAGATGCAGTGTGCTTTCTGAAGAACTAGAGACAGAATTTAACAAGCCAAATGAGGAAGGAGGTTAAATGGCTGCATGGCTTTGGTGATCCCTGCTGAATTTTTTGGTGCCTGATCGGGCAACCACTTCAAAGAGGGAGTGAAATTACAGGCTGTCAACCAGGATTAGACTCTGTCTACATTGCGTCAGGATCAATGGGGTACTTGAGTCAAAATTTGCACAGCTGACAGACAGGAATGAAATACCTTGAATCAAGGGAAATCAAAATAAATACAGATGGCTGGAAGATGATAGCAATCCTCTGATCTGACAGCTGAATCTTTTACATGGCGCTGCACTTGAACTTGTTACAGATCAAAGGTTTCAAGTGCAATAGGGTTTCAATGATTGCTGCTTGGTGGGAAGCCACAGCAACTTCAAATCAAAGCTGTGTACATAAATTGGAGCTGAATGCGCAGTAGGGTAGACTAAAACTGCACCCCCACCCCCCTGCCAGTGAAAATGATGTCTCCATTCTATCAGAGGAAAGTATGTTGACCTTCATTGCAAGAGGTTTCGAGTACAGGAGCAGGGATATGTTGTTGCAATTATACAGGGCCTTAGTGAGGCCACACCTAGAGTACTGTGTGCAGTTTTGGTCTCCTTTTCCTGAGGAAGGATGTTCTTGCTCTCAAGGGAGTGCAGCGAAGGTTTACCAGGCTGATTCTGGAGATGGTGGGACTGATGTATGAGGAGAGATTGACTAGGTTAGGATTGTTTTCGCTGGAGTTCAGATAAATGAGGGGGGAATCGCATAGTGACTTATAAAATTCTAATAGGTCTAGACAGGATTGATGCAGGGAGGATGTTCCCGAAGGTGGGGATGTCCAGAACCAGGCTTCACAGTCTGAGAATTCAGGGTAGACCATATAGGATGGAGGTGAGGAGACCTTTCTTCACCCAAAAAGTGGTGAGCCTGTAGAATTCATTACTACAGGAAGTAGTTGATGCCAAAACATTGAATGCATTCAAGAGGCGGCTGGATATAGCACTTGGGGCAAATGGGATCAGAGGTTATGGGGGAAAAGCAGGATCACACTATTGAGTTGGATGATCAGCCATGATCTTAATGAATGGTGGAGCAGGCTCGAAGGGCCCAATGGCCTCCTCCTCCTCCTCCTATTTTCTATATCTCTATGTTTCTACCTGCAGCTTCTGATAGGGAGAAAGGAAAATCTCTGCTGTAGGATGGAGTGCTGCAATGAGTTAAAATCCTGCCAGGTAACCGGGGAACGTGGAGGTTAATGTTAACTGGCCATTTCAGAATTTGCACAGCTGACAGACAGGAATGCAGAAATTGACCCAGGGCTGTCTGACGATCTTCAGGCCTGCCAGGGCTAGAAGGGGCAGTCCAGCTACAACACCCCCATCCCAGTGGAGAGTAGCACGGTTAACGCCCTGCCTCCAACCTGAGCCCACTCAACCCCCAGGTTCCTTGGAGGACCCATCTTTTGCAGCTTGGCAGCAGCAGATGGGCAAATGTCACTGGACCTATCTTCTCGAGCCCCCTCAGAGCCCAATGCACCAAGCCAGGGTGTCAGTGCCAGGGGGCAGTGCACTGTTGGCACTGCCAAGATGCTTGGCATGAAGGGGTCTGAGTGGGGGAAGGGAGCCTGAGTGGGGAGTCTGAAGGGGGAAAGAGGCGGAGAGGGGGTTGGATCGGATAAACCTCGTGCCTACATGGTGTGGGGGGAGTGGATGCCTCATTGTTGAGGGGTTGGTGGTGCTTCCTCAACCCTCGGGGTCCTCCATGCAAGGCCTTCGATTGTGAGGACCTGTTCGAAAGCCTGCCCGTTGCAGATCCCACTGGGGCAATGGATGAATAGCGAGGGCCATTTGACCCTGGCTGCAAGCCCGCTAATTACATTTAAATGTGTGGGTTTGATTTGCCCAATCTGACCAGGAACCCAATTGGCACCAGCAGTGCGGCCTGGGAGGGTCGCGGGGGTTTAGTGACTGGTGCAAAATCCACTTTCCTGCTGACTCCTGTTTTTCTGGGCCATCACGATTCGTGATCGGGGCCCCTTAGGCATTTTTTGGGAAAATTTTCTATTTCCTAATGTCTCCTCTGCATCCTCTCAAAGGTCTTGACAATCTTCCTAATTGGACATAGTACTCCAAATGAGGCCCAACCAGTGATTTTTGGGGGTTTAGCATAACGTACTGATGAGAAGGCTCAAGGGGCTGAATGGCCTGCTCCTGTTCCTGTGGCCCAGTGCAGTTGTTACTAGTACCTGATTGATATCTGGGTCCTGGAGGTGTTGCTCAGGCCCCTGAAGAGCTCCTGGGTCCCAAAGTCATTGGTGTAGCCCAATAGATTATATTTTGCACTGTGCAAATTCCTTACCTCCTGTAGCAGATATTGCCAGCACCTAGGATATGTTCAAGCTCAAATCTGCACTTTCCCATCTCTCTTTCTTTACCAATCTTTGGATGAATCAGTGCTTTGAATGATCCTGTTCAATAATAGACAGACCAGTGGGCATTAATAGTCTTATTGATTCATGTGTCTGAGATGCTTAGTGAACGTTAGAAAGGATGGTACAGCAAATCCTGGAGATTGATCTTTTAATCATGTCTAAAACTACACATTTATCAGATAATTATTGCCAATGTGGAGCTGATTGCAACAGAATTGCTGCTGCTTCACAATTTTCAATACTTTGCAGAGGTGACATACCCCAGCATTTCCGTGTCAGACTGAATTTCATCCCAGCCCATGAAAGGTGACTGACGCTTATAAGAAGATAAGAAACAGGAGCAGGAGTACGTCATTTGGTTCCCCGAACCTGCTACACTATTCAGTAAAAGCATGGCTGATCATCTTACTCAACTCCACTTTCCCACCCTATCTATTTCCTATATTACAACAGTGACACCACTTCAAAAGTACTTTAACATTGTAAAATGTCTTGAAGCACATCATGGGAGTTTCCTCAGTGAAAATTTGACGACAAGGCACTTGAGAAAATGTGAGGATGTTTGATGATCCAAAACTTGGTCAAAGAGATAGGTTTTCAGGAGTATCTCAAAGAAAGAGAGGCAGGGAAGTTTGGAGACTGAATTCCATAGCTTAGGGCCTGGGCAGTTAAAGGCACGGCTGCTAATGGTGCAGCAACAAAAACAAATCAAAAGAGATCAGAATCGGAGAGGCGCTGGTATCTTGGAGGGTTGTAGGGCTGAAGAAATAGGGAGAGAGGCCTTAGAAGGATTGGAAAACAAGGATGAGAGTTATAAGTCCAGAGCATTATGCTCTATATCTGGGTACCCACAACGTTCTGGGCAAGATAATTTCCAAGATTTTCAATGCTTATAATGAAGAAATTTCTCCTAATCCAAGTCCTAAATGATAAACTCCTTACCCTGAGACTATGATCCCTAGCTCTAGATCCTCCAGCAGAATAAACAGCCTTGCAGCATATACCCCCTGAAGACTCTAAGAATGTTATACAGGGCAGCATAGTGGCACAGTGATTAGCACTGCTGCCTCACAGCACCCGAACCCAGGTTCGATTCCGGCCTTGGGTGACGGTCTGTATGGGGTTTGCATGTTCTCCCCATGGGTTTCTTCCGGTTGCTCCTGTTTCCTCCCGCAGTTCAAAGATGTGTGGGTTAGGTGGATTAGCCATGGTAAATGAGTGGGGTTGCGGGGATAGGGCAGTGGGGGTGGGGGCCCAGGCCAGATGTTCTTTGGAGAGTCGGTGCAGATTCAATGGGTCGAATGGCCTCCTTCAGCACTGTAGAGATTCTATGATTCAATGAGACATTGCTCTTCCTTTCCATGCAGTTTTCTTCAGTTAGTTTTTTTTTAATGGATCAAACAGTGGTGTTTCAAGTCTGAAGTCACTTGTTTAGTCCACGGGTGTTCTGGTTTTGCAGTGATCATGTAACTGAGCTACTCAACCAGCGACTGCAAGTTCAAATCCTGCCATGGCAGTTTGAGAATTATAATTCAGTTTTAAAAACTGGGAAATTAAAAAGTTAGCATCATTAAAATTGACTGAATCTGTCAGTTTCTTGTAAAATAACAACAGGTTTGCTGATATCCTTTAGGGAAGGCCACCTGCTCTCCTGATCTGGCCTGCATGTGAATCTGACATGCATTTCCTACGTTAAAAGAGAAACTAATTTCAAAAGCACTTACTTGGTGTAAAGAGCTCAAGACTATCTTAAGGTTATGAAAGGCGCTATGTAAATACAAGTCCTTTCTGAAGAGGGTAGGTATTTAGGAGGTATTTTGAGCCCATGTTTGCCAGCTGTGAGGTTGCCGGCAGGGGCTCACGGAAATTGTAATTCTCAATGGTGAGAACACAACTTCAGATCTTCCCTGTCCTTCGTTGGCGACGTCACCACAAAGGGTATGAACCTGATTTACATATATTTCCATGAATTTGAATATAATTAACACATGCCCCCTCACTGTATCTTGCCCCTTGCCATAAGGTTTACAAGAACCAATTGTGTGGCTTCCCCAGGGGCATGAATGTAAGTATAGCACCTGAGAGAGAGGGGGACATGGTTAGGCAGTACCCTGGCAATGCCCCCTGATACTGTCCCTTGGCACAGGTTGGCAGTGCCAACCTGTGCTAAGGGACGGGCCTCAGTGTGAGCATCATATGGGTGGAGTGGTGGGGCGTTCATGCAGGTGTGGTTGTGGACCAGGAGCAGACTAAAAAAACTGGGTGCTAACAATAGCCGTTGCGGGGGTGGGGATGGGGGTGGAGTGGTGGTGGTGATGCTGGCTCCAACTGTCGGGAGTTGAAGGGGTTGATGATCATGGGTGCGGGGAGGGGCTGATGGGGCTGATGATCGCTGGGGGGGGGGGGGTGGGGGGGCAGCAATGATCATGGAGGTGGCGGGGAGGCCAATGATTGTGGGGCTGGCGGGGTCAGAGTGATTGCTGGTTTCAATTGGGGATGGGGCGGGGAACTCCTGAGGTCTCCATGGTGGGTGGGGGAAGCTCTATTGCAGTTCTGATTGAGGTGTCCTGATCACTGAGCAGCCAGGTTTTGCCAGCGTGTTTAGGACCCACGTCCTGTTTGATAGTATGGATCATGCCCCTTTGATTTTCTTTTGGCAGAGATCGTAAGATCTGAAAAGAAACGCACCCGTTCTCTCACCAGAAACAACAATTGCGTTATTTTTTGGTAACATTTTGCCCATTGCACTCTGCAGTAGTCTGACCATGGACCTGCTGACCACTGGTCTACCCGTTTCTTGGCAGTGTAGCAATTCGCAATGTATTTACATTGGCACTGGGAGCGTATGTGATTAATGGCAACCAGATTTCCTTTCCCTTGTGACTCGACATATTTTGGTTGGGCTACGTTCGCACTTGGATGACCACTGGTAAAGTGACTATTCTTCAGCTAAGAACACAGGCAATGAAAGGCGAGGGGTTGTTATTTATGGAACGGATGGTTTACAAAAGAGGTTGAATCTCTTGTGAAGAGGAAGAAGGAGACTTATGTTAAGATGAGACGTGAAGACTCAGTTAGGGTGCTTGAGAGTTACAAGTTAGCCAGGAAGGACCTAAAGAAAGAGTTAAGAAGAGCTAGGAGGGGACATGAGAAGTCTTTGGCAGGTAGGATCAAGGAAAACCCTAAAGCTTTCTATAGGTATGTCAGGAGTAAAAGAATGATTCGGGCCAGTCAAGGACAGGAGTGGGAAGTTGTGCGTGGAGTCTGAAGAGATAGGAGAGGCACTAAATGAATATTTTTCGTCGGTATTCACACAGGAGAGGGACAGTGTTGTCAAGAATAGTACTGAGATGCAGGCTGTTGGGCTGGACGGGATTGAGGTTCATAAGGAGGAGGTGTTAGCGATTCTGGAAAGGGTAAAAATAGATAAGTCCCCTGGGCCAGATGGGATTTATCCTAGGATTCTCTGGGAGGCTAGAGAGGAGATTGCAGAGCCTTTGGCTTTGATCTTTATGTCGTCATTGTCTACAGGAACAGTGCCAGAAGACTGGAGGATAGCAAATGTTGTCCCCTTGTTCAAGAAGGGGAGTAGGGACAACCCTGGTAATTATAGACCGGTGAGCCTTACTTCTGTTGTGGGCAAAGTTTTGGAAAGGATTATAAGAGATAGGATTTATAATCATCTAGAAAGGAATAATTTGATTAGGGATAGTCAGCACGGTTTTGTGAAGGGTAGGTCGTGCCTCACAAACCTTATTGAGTTCTTTGAGAAGGTGACCAAAGAGGTGGATGAGGGTAAAGCAGTTGATGTGGTGTATATGGATTTCAGCAAAGCGTTTGATAAGGTTCCCCATGGTAAGCTATTGCAGAAAATACGGACACATGGGATTGAGGGTGATTTAATGGTTTGGATCAGGAATTGGTTAGCTGTAAGAAAACAGAGGGTGGTGGTTGATGGGAAATATTCATCCTGGAGTTCAGTTACTAGTGGTGTACCGCAAGGATCTGTTTTGGGGCCACTGCTGTTTGTCATTTTTATAAATGACCTGGATGAGGGCGTAGAAGGATGGATTAGTAAATTTGCGGATGACACTAAAGTCGGTGGAGTTGTAGACAGTGCGGAGGGAAGTGGCAGGTTACAGAGGGACATAGATAAGCTGCAGAGCTGGGCTGAGAGGTGGCAAATGGAGTTTAATGCGGAAAAGTGTGAGGTGATTCACTTTGGAAGGAGTAACAGGAATACAGAGTACTGGGCTAATGGTAAGATACTTGGTAGTGTGGATGAACAGAGGGATCTGGGTGTCCATGTGCATAGATCCCTGAAAGTTGGCACCCAGGTTGATAGGGTTGTTAAGAAGGCATACGGTGTGTTAGCTTTTATTGGTAGAGGGATTGAGTTTCGGAGCCATGAGGTCATGCTGCAGCTGTACAAATCTCTGGTGCGGCCACACTTGGAGTATTGCGTACAGTTCTGGTCGCCGCATTATAGGAAAGATGTGGAAGTGTTGGAAAGGGTGCAGAGGAGATTTACCAGGATGTTGCCTGGTATGGTGGGAAGATCGTATGAGGAAAGGCTGAGGGACTTGAGGTTGTTTTCGTTAGAGAGAAGGTTAAGAGGTGACTTAATAGAGGCATACAAGATGATCAGAGGATTAGATAGGGTGGATAGTGAGAGCCTTTTTCCTCGGATGGTGATGGCTAACACGAGGGGACATGGCTTTAACTTGAGGGGTGAGAAATATAGGACAGATGTTAGAGGTAGGTTCTTTACTCGGAGAGTAGTAAGGGCGTGGAATGCCCTGCCTGCAGCAGTAGTGGACTCGTCAACATTAAGAGCATTCAAACGGTTATTGGATAAACATATGGATGATATTGGAATAGTGTAGATTAGAGGGGCTTTAGATTGGTTTCGCTGGTCAGCGCAACATCGAGGGACGAAGGGCCTGTACTGCGCTGTTGCGTTCTATGTATATGGGCTAACCATGCAGTATCCAAGAGGAGTCACTGTACAGTGGTAAAAGCTTGATCCTCACAGCCATCCCAGAATGACCCAAGACACATGGACCACACCTGAGTAGCAATCATTCATTGCCTCAACCAACTGAGCTTCCATTAGGACTCTTCAAAACAATTTATTTAATGCCTACAGTTATAAAGCACTAAACATCAGCAGAGTCGCCGGGGGTGATTTTGAGCCTGTATCTCTATCTGCGGGAATGGCAGTGCATGCTCAAAATCTGGAGAGCGCTATTTGCACCGACGAGTTTCTAAGTTCCAATCTTACTGGTCCCTCAGTGGTGGAATGGTGTGAAACACAGAGCAGGATCACAGAAAGCTCATTTTTAATACATTAGAATGCCATTAGCGAGCACTCTCTCCTGGACTCATCGGATATTCCGCGGGCGCTGGCATGCCATCATGTTGCGCCATTTACAACATCTTCACCGAGACATGAACTTATCATGGGGGTCTAACCGGGGTCGTAAAGGTAAGTAAAGCCCCTGAGGGAGAAGGATCTAGCTAGACAATGGCCTGGCAATGCCCCCAGCACTGCCCCTTGGCACAGGTTGCACTATGAGGAGATGGGTGTCGGCTAGTACTGTGTGGGGGAGAAGGGACCAATGATCCGGGGGTTAAGGCAGGGTGGGGGCATGGGAGAAGGGGCCAATGATTAGGAGTGATTAGAGAAGTGCCAAACTCTGATTGAGGGTGGGGAGAGAGGTCCCTATGACCTCTGTGGTTGACTGCGGGTAAGATTTACTCAGGATCTGCCCTTTAAAAATGGCACCCCGATCTCTCAGCAGCCAGATTTTGTCAGTGTGGTGACACCACGCCGCCCCCCCCCCCCCCCCCCCCCCCGCCCTGTATAATGGCTTGAAACATGCCCCCTTGATTTTTTTTGGCAGTGTCGTAAGATCGGGAAAGAAAACCAACCAGTTTCTCTGGAGAGGAACACACCAGTTTTCTAGCCGGAAACAATACTCTGTCATTTTTTGGTAAGATTTCACCCACCATGTTAATGCCTGTATGATTTTCTCTTTCCATCCCCCTCCATTGATTTTTTCGCTGCTTGGCAATTTTTGAAAATATATTTGAGCTAAAAGTGTTGAAGAGATTCTCTGGGACTGCACTCCTGGGAAAATAGTTACTGCACCCAACTGTCTGAGGGAGCTAGATTAACATCACTCGAGAGACCAGTTCTAACAGCTGGGGGGAGATTATTTAGTGACTGAGGAAATTGGATGATTATCAGTGGAGATGTGTCAGTAACACAGCTTGTTTGAAAGAGGGATTACTGAGTGATTATAAGTGAGGGATTCATATCATTGGAGATCCTGTCAGTAGCAGGACAATAAGGAAGGTATTGGGCCAAATGATTTTACTTTCAGCTGAAATGATAAAGCTTTGCAATTTCTAATCTCTATTTATTGATGTAAGTGCCACTGGAAAGGCTGCATTTAGTGCCCATCATTAATTGTTCTTGAGAATTTGGTGGTGAGCAACTACCTTGAACCACTACAACTCATTGTGAAGGTAAGTAAAGCCCCCGAGGGAGAAGGACCAAGCTAGACAATGGCCTGGCAATGCCCCCGGTACTGTCCCTTGGCACAGGTATTCTCACAGTACTGTTAGATAAGGAGTTCCAGGATTTTGATCAAATGACAATGCAAGAATGTTGATATATTTTCAAATCAAGATGGTGTGACTTGGAGGGATTCTTGGAAGTGCTGGTATTCTCATGTGTATAATGCCCTGGTCCTTCTAGATTAGGAGTCACCAATTGGCACTCACTTCCTAACTTGCAGACCATAATCAGTAAGGATTGGCAACAACACCACCTCCACGATCGTCCTCAACACTGGTGCCCCACAAGGCTGTGTTCTCTGCCCCCTACTATACTCCTTATACACATATGACTGTGGCCAAATTCCCCTCCAAGTTTGCTGATGACACCACCATAGTGGGTCGGATCTCAAACAATGATGAGACAGTACAAGAATGAGATAGAGAATCTGGTGAACTGGTGCGGCAACAATAATCTCTCCCTCAATGTCAACAAAACGAAGGAGATTGTCATCGACTTCAGGAAGCATAAAGGAGGACATGCCTCTGTCTACATCAATGGGGACGAAGTAGAAAGGGTCGAGAGCTTCAAGTTTATAGGTGGCCAGATCACCAACAAACCGCACTGGTTCCCCCCATGCCGTCACTATAGTTAAGAAAGCCCACCAATGCCTCTACTTTCTCAGAAGACTGAGGAAATTTGGCATGTCAGCTGCGACTCTCCCCATCTTTTACAGATGCACCATAGAAAGCATTCTTTCTGGTTGCATCACAGCTTGGAATGGCTTCTGCTCTGCCCAAGACCGCAAGGAACTACAAAAGGTCGTGAATGTAGCCCAATCCATCGCGCAAACCAGCCTCCCAAAAATTGACTCTGTCTACACTTCCCGCTGCCTCGGCAAAGCAGCCAGCATAATTAAGGATGCACCCCGGACATTCTCTCTTCCATCTTCTTCTGTCGGGAAAAACATACAAAAGTCTGAGGTCATGTACCAACCGATTCAAGAATAGCTTCTTCCCTGCTGCTGTCAGACTTTTGAATGGACTTGCCTTGCATTAAGTTGATCTTTCTCTACACCCTAGCTATGACTGTAACACTACATTCTGCACTCTTGTTTCCTTCTCTATGAACGGTATGTTTTGTCTGTATAGAGCACAAGAAACAATACTTTTCACTGAATGTTAATACATGTGACAATAATAGAAGATAGAACAGTACAGCACAGAACAGGCCCTTCGGCCCACGATGTTGTGCCGAGCTTTGTCTGAAACCCAGATCAAGCTATTTCCTCCCTATCATCCCGAAGTACTCCATGTGCCTATCCAATAGCTTCTTAAATGTCCCTAAAGTTTCTGACTCCACTATCCCTGCAGGCAGTCCATTCCACACCCCAACCACTCTCTGCGTAAAGAACCTACCTCGGACATCCTTCCTATATCTCCCACCATGAACCCTATAGTTATGCCCCCTAGTTACCGCTCCATTCACCCGAGGAAATAGTCTTTGAACGTTCACTCTATCTATCCCCCTCATCATCTTATAAACCTCTATCAAGTCTCCTCTCAACCTCCTCCGCTCCAAAGAGAAAAGCCCAAGTTCCCTCAACCTTTCCTCATAAGACCTACCCTCCAAACCAGGCAGCATCCTGGTAAATCTCCTTTGCACTCTTTCCAGTGTCTCCACATCCTTCTTGTAGTGAGGTGACCAGAACTGCACACAATATTCCAAATGTGGTCTCACCAAGTAATAAATCAAATCAAATAATTTCTTTAGTGGAAGCTATTTCTGATAAACTAAGCAAATCATGAGCTACTTAAACATATATTGAAAAAAATGGATAGATAAATGCAGACTAAATATTTAGCTATTGTAACTCTATTATAATATATCTAATATAAGGAAAACTGATCTTTCAATGTGATACTTGACATTGTATGGTGTCCATCAGTTAAATTCATTTCTACATTTCCAAAGCAGCACAATCCAGGTTAAACAGCAAGCTCACTTGTTCAGAAATGTCACCTAACATCCACATCCATGAAGGGGTTTGAAATTGATAAATATCATACACTGCTTCAGCTGCTGAAAAATCACAAAATCTGCCATTGAAATCTTAGCCAAGCCTGGTCAAGAGATCAGTCAATTTGCTGATGTCTAGAAGCCGAGCAGTGACTTCATTTTCTACCAGCTCTTGGAGCACAGATGGAAAATGCTACGTTTTCCTTTTCTCCACTTGGCATACCCAAAGATTGCGTTTCGATTTGAAAGCTTTCACTGCACTAATCATGTCCACAATTGTTTTTGTTTCCTCTGCAATTCATAGTTCAGGCTGTTTAAATTCTCTGTCACATTTGAAAGGTGCTGTAGGAGAACCATTGGTGAACAGCTACAGCATATATTATGGATGCTACACACTCAAGCTATGTTGCACCAATGTGGAGGAAGTGAATGTTAAAGTGGTGGATAGGGTGCTTGATCTGGATGGCATTGAGCTCCTTGAATGTTCTTTGGTTGCATGTAACCAGGCAAATGGAGAGTATACAATTATACTCCTGACTTGTAGGTGGTGAAAAGGCTTTGGGAAGCCAGGAGGTGAGTTACCATAGAAAGCCCAGTCTCTGATCTCCTCATTCATCCATGGTATTTATGTACCTGGTCCAGTTAAACTTATGGTCAATGCTAACCTCCAGGATGCTGAAGGTGGGAAATTTGACAATGGTAATGTTATTGAATGTCAAGGGTAAGTGGCTAGACAATCTCGTTTATGATGACGATTGTCTGACATTTGTGTGGCATCAGTGTTACTTGCACTCAAGCCCAACCCCAGATATGTCCAGGTCTTTCTGCATATAGGCACATTGAGGAATTAAAAATAGAACTAAAAACTGTGCAATCATCAGAGAACTTCATGATGGTGCAAAGGTCATTGATGAAGCAGCTGAAGATTCAGACACTGCTGTGAGGAACTCCTGCAATGATGTTCTGGAATTAAGGTGATTGGCTTCCAACAACTGCAACCATCTTCATGCTTGGGATGATTCTAGCCACTGGAAAGTTGCCCTAATTCTTAGTGACTTCAGTTTTGCAAGGGTTTCTTGGTGCTGCACATGATCAATAAGTATCTTGATGTTGAGGGTAGTCACTCTTGCCTCATCTCTGAAATTCAGCTTGTTTGCCAGTATGGAACAAGGCCAAAATGAGGACTGGAGTTAGGTGATCCTGGCGGAACCTAAACTGAGCATTGGGAGCAGGTTGTTGGTGAGTAAATACCACGTGATAGCGCTGTTGACAACCCTTTCTATCTCTTTGCTGGTGACTGAGAATAGTCTGATGGTGGTAATTGACTGGATTGGATTTGTATTGCTTTTTGTTGACAGAACATACCTGGGCAATTTCCCACTCTGTGTAGTAGATGCCACTGTCACAGCTGTATTGGAACTGCTTTGCTAGGGGTGCAGCTAATTCTGGAGCAGAAGTTTTCAACATGATGTTTTGGGGCCATAGCCTTTGTACCTTTGTTAAAGCTTGCTTTATATCTCTGACTAGCTGTTTCTTTCTACCATAGATCAAACATGCACAATATTCAGAAATCTAAAATTGTTATTGTGTTAATTTCAATCATATAGTCCTGTGTTGTATATGTATGATTATAAGTGTATATTTGTGCTGTATGCGTTCATCCAATGATGTGGCACAGCTCTGTCAGTGACCCGGGACAGAGTGCAGCATAGTGACTATGTATTGATCCCACTTTAGACTTAAGCCAGCTAAGGTACCCGAATGCTAACCAATCACCTCTCTCATTGTTACAGTGCTGAGCATTGGTGAGGGAGGATTCTGGGAAGGGACAGTGAAAGGGCGGACTGGCTGGTTTGCTGCAGAATGCGTGGAGGAGGTGCAAATGAGACAGTACAACACAAGGCAAGGTAAGGATGGCTGTTCGTTTTCACTAATTGATATAAGTGAACAAATGCTGGGCTATTGCATGCCACAACAGATCAGTGCTTTTATTTGTGAGGGTCTGTTATGGTTGTGTTGCCTACCGCCTACACTGCCCTCTACAGGTGGCTGTAGTCTAAGTCTTTTCACACTCTTATCACTTTTGAGGTGGTGATCTTGAAGCTGAGCAACTATGCAGTTACTGTGCAGGTTTCTACTTTTCTTATTATTCACGGACTGTGAGCATTGCTGGCAAAGTTAGTATTTGTTACCCACTCTAATTTCCTTTGAGAAGGCGGTGGTGAGCTGCCTTCTTGAACTGCTGTAGTCCTTAACGCTATGTATACACTCGCAGTGCTGTTCCAAATTTATGACCTTGTGACAATGGAAGAAAATGGAAATACTTCGAAGTTGCAATGTTATGTAATTTAGAGAAAACTTGCAGGGGGTGGCATTTCCAGGTACCTGCTGCCCTTCTAGGTGATTGAGTTCGGTGGTTTTAGAAGTTTCTGTTGAAGAATCATTGGCAAGTTGCTGCAATCCAGCTTGTGGATGATATCTATTGCAGCCGTGGTAGTGGAGGGAGTGAATGCTTAAGTTGGTAGATGAAGTCCAGTCATTCGGGTTGTTTTATCTTGGATTTTTAAAATTTCATTTAGGGGATGTACACTTAGATGGCTTGGCCAGTACTCATTGCCCATCCCTGATTGCTGTTGAGAAGCTGGTGGTGATATTTTTCCAAGTCAGGATGGTGAGTGGCTTGGAGAGGAATTTCCAAGTGGTGGTGTTCCCATGTACCTGCTTCTTGGTCCGTCTACATGGTAGTGGTTGTGGGTTTGGAAGGTGCTCCTGAAGGGGCCTTGGTGAGTTTCTGCAGTGCATGTTGCAGATGATGCACACTGCTGCTGCTATGCATCAGTAGTGATGGGATTGAATGTTTGAGGATTGGATGTCAGTCAAGAGGTCTACTTTGTCCTTGATGGTGTCAAGCTTCTTGAGTGTTGTTCGAGCTGCACTCGTCCAGGCAAGTGAAGAGTGCTCCATCACACGCCTGACTTCTGCCTTGTAGATTGTGAACAGGCTTTGGTGAATTACTCTTGGCAGGATTCTTGTAACCACGGTATTTAAATGGTTATTCCAGTTGAATTTCTGGTCAATGATAACCCACAGGATGTTAACAGTGGGGGATTGAGTGATGGTAATGTCACTGAATTTCAAGGGGCGATGGTTAGATCTTCTCTTGTTGGAGATGGTCCGGCACTTGTGTGGTGTAAATGTTACTTGCTTGAATGGGTGTAAATTGAGAGAGGTGGATACTCAGCGAGACCTTGGTGTCCTCGTGCATCAGTCACTGAAAGTAGGTACAACAGATAGTAAAGAAGGCAAATGGTATGTTGGCCTTCATAGCAAGAGGATTTCAGTATAAGGATAGGGATGTTTTGCTGCAATTGTATCAGGCGCAGGTGAAGCACACCTGGAGTATTGTGTGCAGATTTGGTGTCCTTATCTGAGGAAGAACGTCCTTGCTCTAGGAGTGCAGTGAAGGTTTACCAGGCTGATTCCTGGGATGGCAGGTCTGTCATATGTGGAGAGACTAAGTTAGTTAGGATTATATTCACTGGGGTTTAGAAGAGTGTGACGGGTTCTCATAGAACATAGAACAGTACAGCACAGAACAGGCCCTTCAGCCCACGATGTTGTGCCGAGCTTTATCTGAAACCAAGATCAAGCTATCCCACTCCCTATCATCCTGGTGTGCTCCATGTGCCTATCCAATAACCGCTTAAATGTTCCTAAAGTGTCTGACTCCACCATCACTGCAGGCAGTCCATTCCACACCCCAACCACTCTCTGCGTAAAGAACCTACCTCTGATATCCTTCCTGTATCTCCCACCACGAACCCTATAGTTATGCCCACTTGTAATAGCTCCATCCACCCGAGGAAATAGTCTTTGAACGTTCACTCTATCTATGCCCTTCGTCATTTTATAAACCTCTATTAAGTCTCCCCTCAGCCTCCTCCGCTCCAGAGAGAACAGCCCTAGCTCCCTCAAACTTGCCTCATAAGACCTACCCTCCAACCAGGCAGCATCCTGGTAAATCTCCTCTGCACTCTTTCCAGCGCTTCCACATCCTTATAGTGAGGTGACCAGAACAGCACACAATATTCCAAATGTGGTCTCACCAAGGTCCTGTACAGTTGCAGCATAACCTCACGGCTCTTAAACTCCAACCCCCTGTTAATAAAAGCTAACACACTATAGGCCTTCTTCACAGCTCTATCCACTTGAGTGGCAACCTTTAGAGATCTGTGGACATGGACCCCAAGATCTCTCTGTTCCTCCACAGTCTTCAGAACCCTACCTTTGACCCTGTAATCCACATTTAAATTAGTCCTACCAAAATTAATCACCTCACATTTATCAGGGTTAAACTCCATTTGCCATTTTTCAGCCCAGTTTTGCATCCTATCTATGTCTCTTTGCAGCCAGTTTCTCCTAGAAACTTATAAAATTCTAGCATGGTTAGATGAAGTCATTTCAGAAAGAATGTTCTTGATGGTGGGGGTGTCAGAACTAGGGGTCATAGTTTGAGGATGAGGGGTTTTAGAACTGAGGTGAGGAGAAATTTCACTAGAGTGGTGAATGTGTTGAATTCACTACCACAGAAATAGCTGAGGCCAAACATTGTCTGATTTCAAGAAGAAATTAGATATGGCTCTTGGGGCAAAAGGGAAATGGGACGAAGTGGGGGGACCAGGATATTGTTTTTGATCAGCCATGATCATAATGAATAGTAGAGCAAGCTTGAAGGGCCAAATGGCCTACTCCTGCTTCTAGTTTCTATGTTTCTATGCCACTCCTCAGTCCAAGCCTGGATATTGTCCAGGCCTTGTTGCATTTGGACATGGACTGCTTCCGTATCTGAATGATGCTGACTGTTGTGCAGTCATCAGGGAACATCCCCACGCACTTCTAATCTTATGATGGAAGGAAGGTCAATGATGAATCAACTGAAGATGTTGGGCCTCAGACTCCTGAGGTGATGTTCCGGAGTTGAATTACTGATCCCCAACAATGGCAACCATCTTCTGTTGTGCTAGGTATGAGTCTAACCAGCTGAGCCATTTCCCCCTGATTCCCATTGACTAGTTTTGTTGGAGTTTTTTGATGCCACAGCCAGTCAAATGTGACCTTGATATCAAGGGCAGTCATTCTCACCTCACAAAGAACAAAGAACAGTACAGCACAGGAAACAGGCCCTTCGGCCCTCCAAGCCTGTGCTGCTCCTTGGTCCAACTAGACCAATCGTTTGTATCCCTCCATTCCCAGGCTGCTCATGTGACTATCCAGGTAAGTCTTAAACGATGTCAGCGTGCCTGCCTCCACCACCCTACTTGGCAGCGCATTCCAGGCCCCCACCACCCTCTGTGTAAAAAACATCCCTCTAATATCTGAGTTATACTTCGCCCCTCTCACCTTGAGCCTGTGACCCCTCGTGAACGTCACTTCTGATCTGGGAAAAAGCTTCCCACCGTTCACCCTATCTATCCCCTTCATAATCTTGTACACCTCTATTAGATCTCCTCTCATTCTCCGTCTTTCCAGGGAGAACAACCCCAGTTTACCCAATCTCTCCTCATAGCTAAGACCCTCCATACCAGGCAACATCCTGGTAAACCTTCTCTGCACTCTCTCTAATGCCTCCACGTCCTTCTGGTAGTGCGGCGACCAGAACTGGACGCAGTCCTCCAAATGTGGCCTAACCAGCGTTCTATACAGCTGCATCATCAGACTCCAGCTTTTATACTCTATACCCCGTCCTATAAAGGCAAGCATACCATATGCCTTCTTCACCACCTTCTCCACCTGTGTTGCCACCTTCAAGGATTTGTGGACTTGCACACCTAGGTCCCTCTGTGTTTCTATACTCCTGATGACTCTGCCATTTATTGTATAACTCCTCCCTACATTATTTCTTCCAAAATGCATCACTTCGCATTTATCCGGATTAAACTCCATCTGCCACCTCTCCACCCAATTTTCCAGCCTATCTATATCCTGCTGTATTGCCCGACAATGCTCTTCGCTATCCGCAAGTCCAGCCATCTTCGTGTCATCCGCAAACTTGCTGATTACACCAGTTACACCTTCTTCCAAATCATTTATATGTATCACAAATAGCAGAGGTCCCAGTACAGAGCCCTGCGGAACACCACTGGTCACAGACCTCCAGCTGGAAAAAGACCCTTCGACCACTACCCTCTGTCTCCTATGGCCAAGCCAGTTCTCCACCCATCTAGCCACTTCTCCTTGTATCCCATGAGCCTTAACCTTCTTAACCAACCTGCCATGTGGGACTTTGTCAAATGCCTTACTGAAATCCATATAGACGACATCCACGGCCCTTCCTTCCTTCAACCGTTTTTGTCACTTCCTCAAAAAACTCCACCAAATTTGTAAGGCACAACCTCCCTCTTACAAAACCATGCTGTCTGTCACTAATTAGATTGTTCCATTCTAAATGCACATACATCCTGTCTCTAAGAATCCTCTCCAACAACTTCCCTACCACGGACGTCAAGCTCACCGACCTATAATTTCCTGGGTTATCCCTGCTACCCTTCTTAAACAACGGGACCACATGCACTATCCTCCAATCCTCAGGGACCTCACCCGTGTCCAAAGAAGCGACAAAGATTTCCGTCAGAGGCCCAGCAATTTAATCTCTCGTCTCCCTGAGCAGTCGAGGATAGATGCCATCAGGCCCTGGGGCTTTGTCAGTTTTAATGTTCCCTAAAAAACCTAACACTTCCTCTTTTGTAATGGAGATTACCTCTGGAGTCCATGTTTGAACCAAGGCTGTTGAGGTCACGAGCTGAGTGGCCTTGGCCGAACCCAAACTGTCAGTGAGCAGATTATTGCCAAGCAAGTGCTGGTTGATTGTACTGTTGATGACCCCTTCCACCACCTTACTCATGATGGAGAGTCGACTGCTGGGGAGGTTGGATTTGCCCTTTTTGTATACAGGGCCTATCTGGGCAATTTTCCACATTGCTGGGTAGATACCAATGTTGTGGAGGTACTGGAGTAGCTTGGTTAGGGGTGCGCCAAGTTCTTCAGTACTATTGTTGGAATATTGTCAGGGTCCATGACCTTTACAGCATCCAGTGCCTTTAATCATTTTTTGATATCATGTGGAGTGAATCGAATTGAATGATGAATGGCACCTATGATGCCAGGGACCTTTGGAGCAGACCAAGATGGTGCTGAGATTCTTCAGTGTCATTGGAGCTTTATTCATCCAGGCAAGTGGCAGATATTCCATCACACTCCTAACTTGGGCCTTGTAGATGGTGGACTGGCTTTGGGAAATCAGGACGTGAAAGACATGCCTTCATACCCGGCTTCTAACTTGCTCTTATAGCCACAGTATTATGCAACTGATTCATTTTCGTTCCTGGTTAATGGTAGCCCCCAGGATGTTAATGGTGGAGGATTTAAGGTTGGTAATACCGTTGAATGCCAGGGGGAGGTGACTAGTTTCTCTCCTGTTGGAGATGGCCATTGCCTGACGTTGAAGGATTGAGATATTTTTGTATTCTTTGAAGGGATGTGTGCATCGCTGGCATTCTTTGGCTGTACCAAATTGCCTTTGAATTAAGTAGTTTGTTGGGCCAATTCTAAAAGCAGTCAACCACATTGCTTTGGATTTGGAGTCGCATGTAGGCCAGGCTGGGTAAGGGTGCAGATTTCCTTCCTTAAGGGAGCCTGCTGGGATTTTACATCAATTGGTGGTCTCCATTACTGAGACTGGCTTTCAATTCCAGCCGTTATTGAATTTAAATTCCACCAGCTGTCATTGTGGAAATTGAACCCATGTCCTGGGGGCATTAACTTGGATCCCTGGATTACTAGTCCAGTGACAATACCACATCACCAGGCACAGACCGTTTCATTATCTGACAAGTTATCACTGAAACTGAACACTGCAATTATGAGTTAACACCTCCACTTCTGATATTATGATGGAGGGAAGGTCATTGTTAAAGCAGTTGAAGATGGTTGATCCTAGGACACTACCATGCAGAATACCTGCAGCAATGTTTTTGGACTGGGATTATTGGTCTCCAGCAACCCCATGTTAGGCATGATTCCAACCACGTGAGAGTTTTCCTAGTGATTCCCATTGACTTCAGTGTTGCTAGCGCTCTTGGTCAAACACATGGTCAAATGCTGTGTTAATGCCAAGGACAGTTATTGTCACCTCTCATCTTGAATTGAGTTGCTTTGTGCATGGTGAGCCAGTTGTTGCTAAGTAATTGTGGATTGATAACACTGTTAATAACACTTTTCATTACATTTTCTGATGATTGAGAGTAGATTGATGGAGTGGTAATTTCCAGATTGGATTTGTTCTTTTTTTATGAACAGGCCGTAACTGGGCAATTTTCTGTTTTGTTGGGTGGTCGCCAGTGTTGTCACAAACAGGAACAGCTTGGCTGAAGGTGCAGCTGTTCTAGAGATCCAATGCTTTTTTTTGTTTTCTGTATCCAGTGCACACTATTGTTTTTGTGGATATCTCACAGAATAAATCAAATAGATTGAAGACACGCTGGACTCCAGTCATATAGGATGGCAATATTTATGGCACCTCCTTTTCCCATTAATTTTATTTTCTATCGCCATTCACAACTGGAGGTGCAGGACTACAAAATCTTTGGTCTGATCCATTGTTTAAGTCTGTCCGTAGCATGCTGTTTAATGTGCAAGTAATCCTATGTTATAGCTTCACTAGGTTGGCACCTTTTTTAGGTACAACATAATGTTGTGTCTGGCATGCTTTCCTTTGTGTCTTATTGAATCAGAGTTGATTCTGTGACTTGATGATGATGGTAATGTGATGGATTTGCCAGACCATGAGGTTACAGATTGTGGGGGTTAACAATTCTGCTGCAGCTGATGGCCCACCGGAGCTGTTGGATGCCTGTTTTGAAATGCTGTATCAGTTCTGAATTAATCTCATTTAACACAGTGGTAGTGCCATACCACACAATGGAGAGCATTTTGCGTGTGACAACAGGACTTGTCTCCACATCAGTACTGTCTGGATGATGCATTTGTGACAGGTTGATGAATAAGGGTGAGGTGAACTAGGTTTTCTTTCTTGTTGGTTCTCTTACCACCTAGCACAGGCTCTGTCTGGCAGATATGTTCTTCAGGATTCAGCCAGCTAGGACACACATGGTGATGATCAAGAGGAGACTGATAGGGGCAGTAATTAGCTAGCTTGGAGATGCCAAAGACACATCTGGACAATTTTCCACATTGTCTGGGATATGTTAGTATTTCAGCTACACAGGAACAGCTTGGCTGGAGCCAAGGCTAGTTCAGGGCCAATAGCCTTTGCTCTATCCAGTGTGCTCAACTGTTTCTTGATATTTTGGTGTAAATTGAATTGTCTGAGCCACACGAGGTGTTGGGTATAGAATGTACTCTGAGTGGAGAGCATCAGTGCCCTTGCTACCCTGAGATCCTTATCCAAGTGATGCTCAATATGCAAGATCAAGTGACAGAGGTATAACTGGAAATCACCAAGAAGTTTCCTGGCCCATTTTTGACATGATGCTGTGAAATGTCTTGGGGTCCAAAGTCAATGTTGAGGACTTTGATGTCAAGGATAGTCACTCTATCTTTCCCTTTGGAATTCAGCTTGTGTGGTAAACCACCTTTAGGCTGTGTGTGGGTGTGTGTGGGTGTGTGTGGGTGGTGTGTGGACATGCCTCTGCCAGCCCTGCCTGAGACTCTGCCCCCCTGGTCCAGGTATAAAGGTGACTGCTCCCCACCCCCTGCCTCAGTCTCTGGACCAGTCCATCGGCATGGGTGTGCTCCAAGTCTTTTGCGAATAAAAGCCTATTTGTTCTTGCATGCAAACTAGTCTTTGCTTGATTGATAGTGCATCGGCTTGTTTGTTCATACTTGGACCAAAGCTGTAACAAAGACTGGAATGTTGTAGTTCTGGGCATAAGTGAATATGTTCATGCTGAGTAAATACCATTTGATAGCATTGTCTGCAATGTTCTCCATTACTTTACTGATGATTAAGAGGAGACTGATGGGGCAATAATTGACTGGCTTAGATATGTCTGCATTTTGTGGACAGGACACACCCGGGCAATTTTCCACATTGTCTGGGATATGTTAGTATTGCAGCTACACTGGAACAGCTTAACCAGAGCCAAAGCTAATTCAGGGCCAATAGCCATTTCTGTATCTAGTGCGTTCAGCGGTTTCTTGATATCATGATAAAAATCGAATTCATTGAAGACTGGCATCTATGATGCTGGAGATCTCAGGGTGGGTCAGTACAGATCATCCACTTGGCACTTGTGGCTGAAGGTGATTGCAAACACCTGAGCCTTGTCTTTAGTCCTTGCGATAACAACTTGTATTCATATAGCACCTTTAATACAATCAGATATACCAAGGTACTTCAAAGGAGCGTTATGAAGTAAAATTGGACACATGAGAGCATATAGCAAAAATCATGGTCTCAGAGGTAGGTTTTAAGAGTAAAATAAAGGAAGATAGAGATATCAAGAGGGAATTCCAGAGCTAGGCAGATGGAGGAATTGTTCTATCATGGAAAGCCATCTAGTTAAGGCTGCTACTGGAGCCAGTCTTTACTCAGTCTTGCACATCCTTACAGAGTGAAATATTACAAGCATACAACACATGAGTTCCAGTAAATATCTCTTTGTATATGCTCAAGTGAAACCTCAATGCCTTCCACTTACCTATATTTACACACAAATGATTTACTATTAACAGCAGTAGTGGTGGAGTCATTAAAACTGGGAATGTTCAAATGGCCAGAATTAGATTACCACTGCTATCTGAGGGTTAGAGGAGATTCAGAATGAGAGAGAGAGTGAGTGATGAGGGCATGAAGAGATTTGAGGACAAGGATGAGTAGATAATAAGGAAATTACAGATGAAATGAACAAATATTTTACTTCTGTCTTCATAATATAGTATACAAAAACATTTCAATAATAGCTATAAGTCAACAGGTGGAAGGGAGATGGAACTTGCATGAGGGAATCGGTAGGAGCAAACTGATGGAGCTGTGGGCTGACAAGTCCCTGGCTCCTGATAGACTTCATCCTAGGGTCTTAAAAGAGGAGGCTAATGAGGTAGTAGGCGTGTTGGTATTAATTTTCTAAACTTCGCCAACTTTGAGAAAGGTCCCATTAGACTGGAAATCAGCAAATATAATGCCGCTATTCAAGAAGAGAGGGAGGCAGAAACTGTAGGCCAGTTAGTTTGATGTCTGTTATGGGAAAGATGTTAGAATCGATCATTAAGGAAGTTATAGTTGGACACTCGGTAATTGGGAAGAGTCGGCATGGTTTTCTGAAAGGGAAATCATGTTTAATCAATTTATTGGAGTTCTTTAAATGAGTCACATGCACTGTGGATAAAGGGAAACCTGTAGACGTACTGCACTGGGATTTCCAGGAGGCATTTGATAAGGTGCCTCATCAAAGATTATCACGGAAAATAAAAGCTAATGGTGTAGGGAGCAACATATTAGCATGGATAGAAAATTGGTTGGCTGGCAGAAAGCAGAGTATGTATAAATGGGTCTTTTTCTGATTGGCAGGATGTGACAGTGTCATATAGTCATAGAGGTTTATAACATGAAAACAGACCTTTCTGCCCAACTTGTCCATGCCGCCCAGCTTTTACCATTAAGCTAGTCCCAATTGCCCACTTTTGGCCCATATCCCTCTATACCAATCTTACCCATGTAACTGTCTAAATGCTTTTTAAAAGACAAAATTGTATCCATCACTACTACTACCTCTGGTAGCTTGTTCCAGACACTGACCACTCGCTGTGTGAAAAAATTGTCCCTCTGGACCCTTTTATATCTCTCCCCTCTCATGTTAAACAATGCCCTCTACTTTTAGACTCGCCTCATTACAGAAAGGATGTGGAAGCCATAGAAAGGGTGCAGAGGAGATTTACAAGGATGTTGCCTGGATTAGGTGGCATGCCTTATGAGGATAGGTTGAGAGAGCTAGGTCTTTTCTCCTTGGAGAGAAGGATGAGAGGTGACCTGATAGAGGTGTATAAGATGTTGAGAGGTATTGATAGAGTGGATTCTCAGAGGCTTTTACCCAGGGCTGAAATGGTTGCCACAAGAGGTCACAGGTTTAGGGTGCTGGGGAGATGTTAGGGGTAAGTTTTTCACTCTGGGTGGTGGATGCGTGGAATCAGCTGCCGGTAGTGGTGGAGGCGGATTCAATAGGATCTTTTAAGAGACTTTTGGATAAGTTCATGGAAGTTAGTAAGATAGAGGGTTATAGGTAAGCCTAGTAGGTAGGGACATGTTCAGCGCAACTTGTGGGCTGAAGGGCCTGTTTGTGCTGTAGTTTTTCTATGTTTTATGTTCTACCTTTGGGAAAAGATCTTGACCATCAACCTCATCTATGCCCCTCATTATTTTATAGACCTCTACAAGATCGCCCCTAAGCCTCCTACACTCCAGGGGAAAAAGTCCCAGTCTGTCCAGCCTCTCCATATAACTCAAACCATCAAGTCCCGGTAGCATCCTAGTAAATCTTTTCTGCACTCTTTCTAGTTTAATAATATCCTTTCTATAATAGGGTGACCAGAACTGTACACAATATTCCAAGTGTGGCCTTATTAATGTCTTGTACAACTTCAACAAGACGTCCCAACTCCTGTATTCAATGTTCTGGCCAATGTAATCAAGCATGCCGAATGCCTTCTTCACCACTCTGTCCACCTGTGACTCCACTTTCAAGGAGCTATGAACCTGTACCCCGAGATCTCATGAACCTTCATGAACCCATGCTGCAATGGTGGTCAATGAACACATGGATGCTGGGTAAATAAGATTTAGTACAAATTAGGACATTCGGGCAGCAGAGTTTTTGATTTAAATTTACGGAGAGTAAAATGTAGGAGGCTGGCCCAGAGAAATCTCAAATAAAAACTGTAAATGCTGGATAAACTCAGCAGGTCTGGCAGCATCTGTGGAGAGAAACAGAATTAACATTTTGGATCTAAATGGTCTTCTACAGACCATTCAAGGACTTTGGACAGGAATGGAAGTTTGAGATGAGATGGTACTTTGCAAGGACATGGGGGCAAGGCTTTGTTTTGAGAAGACGAGTTCTGATAGATTTATAGAATAGTGGGCAGTATCTAAACACAGTGGACTGTTAATAATAGCAGCTAACATGGTGACCAGGGAGAGAAGTTTCATGTTGAGAACTTTAGTGAGAATACAGTTGAGGGGGCAGGAGTTGGGCCTTATGAATGAGATGAGCTCAGAGAGGACATGAGGGGATATAGGAGAGAAACTAGAGAAAGGTGCAAGGTTAGGGTTAGGGCAGGGGGTAACTTCAGCAGAAGTTTAACCTGGCAGGCTAATGGGAGGGATGGATGAAAGTTAGTCGGTAACTGGGGCCATACATTTAAGTAATTAGCAAAAGAACTTAAGGGAAATGAGAATGTTTTCACACGATAACATCTGGAAAGCAATACCTGAAAAGTCTTTGAATCAGATGTCAGGGAACTTATTGAAGAAGACCAATTTGCAGGGTTATGGGGAAAAATTGGACTGTCCTTTGGACAATCTGGCACAGCCATGATAGGCCAATTAGCCTCCTCCTCTGGTATAAGTTTCTATGATTCTATAAAGTGCACTACAGGCAAGGGTCTATTGCGCAATACTGACTATTAATACGCCACTGTTGTTTGGGAAGTTGACTCCTTCTCATGCAGTTTGCACAGTGTTCAGAACCCCTTAAATAATTTAATTATCATAAAGCACACCTTTTTAATCCATTATTACTCAAACAAGCATTGTTTAAATTGTCACTTTGAAGTGTCAATTACTTCCTCAGAGTTGCTCTGCTCTATGTGGGTCAGAGGTGCGCATATTACTCAGCTTTGTGTCTCAAATTCAAACTCTGTTTTCAATCTAGATCCTTTCAAGTCTATAAACAGTTTGTGGCCGAAGGAATCCCCAATGCAGACTAATATGCATTTCAGAATATGATTTCCAGAATTTTATGCATGCACTGGGATTAATTCACCTTTGTCCTCTGAAATGAGTCTTTAATCACTAAAGATATAATTATTCTCCATTTTACCTTTGCTTTTCTTCCCACTTTTTTATATTTGCGTGTTCTACCTGCTACTCTCTTTTTCTGTCTGTGATCCATTATCTAGCCATACATCACCTGTTTCTGTATTTGAGCTCCTTTCTCTGCCTAGCTGTACACATACTCCCTCTGTCTATTTATGTGCTCTTCTCCATCTAGCTTCACAATTCCTCCATGTCTGTGTGCTCCTCTCTTTGCTTCACCCTACATTTCATCTCTCTGTCTATTTCCACACCATTTGCGTCTTATTCACCCTCTCTGTCTGCCCACCCCTCTAACTATTTGTGTATTTCTTACCTTCATCTGTCTGTTCCTTCTCTCCATGTATTTTACTTTTAATTTGTCTATCACATTGGTCCATCAATTTGTATCTCTCTCAATCTGACTGCATCTCAATCTCCCTCTACATCATGGCACATTTGTCCTTATAATCTAGCTGTGCATCTCATTCAGTCTGTCTGTGCCTAATCTCTTACTCTTAATTTGTTTATACTTCCTCCCTCTGTCCTGTCAACAATTTCTCCCTCCTCCTGTCTACACTTCCCTCTCAGATTGCCACAGCCTCCCCCATCGATCTGCCTCCTCCCTCGGTTGCCCCCCCCCGGTCTATTTACACTTGTCCTTCCGTCTGTCTCAACCTCCTTCCTCCACCTCCTCCAAAAATCTGACTTCACCTTTTCCAACAGCCTGTCACTCCTCTCCCACAGTCTGTCTGCATCTTGCCATCCTCTGCCACTATAACAAATGACATCCAGGTGCCTAAACTTTCATTGAATACGTGTGTGGTCAATGGCAGTGACTTGATCCCATTTTGTGATGGAAGCATTCTGGGCACGAGAATGGTAGCTAGTTAATCGGTTTGCTTATTTTTCTCCATTGAAGTCTCTACTTGCTTTGAAAAGTGTACTTCAGATATGTTCTCCCTGACTGCTCTTATCTCCCTTTCCTCAATTTCAATTCTTTCTGTTAGTTACAAACCTTTTGGGCCCGATTCTCCCATCCAACGCGCGTGTTTTTGATGAGTCGGTTGGGAGATGCGCGTGTCGGCCATTATGCGGGATTCGCGCATGCGTTCCCAACACATGCGCGTCTTCCACAGCCGGAGAGTAGGCACAGTCGTGACCACGCTGGAAACCGGTGGGAAGACAGGCAAGTGATTTAAACCCGTTAATCTTATTCAAATGTCATTATCGGGCCCCGGACTGAATTCTCTGGGTCCAATAGCATCTCCCATCCTGCCAGGAGTATTTCACTCCGGGGTTTAGAGTAGTTTCCCACTTGCAGGGAACTAGTGGGAGACCCCACCGGAGTGGAGGGGGGCAATTGGGGCCCCCCAGGGGGTTGGGCAGCAGGGTTAGGTGCCCCCTGGACATGGGCACCCTGGTAGTGCCGGGGGCACAGGCTGGCTCCAAAGGGAAAAGTGCCCATGTCCAGGGGGCACCTTGGCACTGCTCACCAGACATCAAGCAGTGCCAAGGGGAGGGGCCTATTGTGGGCGGGGCCGAGGGGTGATCGGTGGGGGTAGGGGGTCCTGCTGCCACTCTGCAGATAGGATCGGTCGGGGCTGGAGGGAGGCCAGCGATCGGGGTGGGCTGGGGAGTGAGGGGTTCTGCCTCCCGGGGCGATCTGTCAGGGGTAGGGGGGGGGATCGTCACTGCCGGGAGAGGGGGTTGCAGGAGATTGCAGTGCTCCAGGTCGGGGCTGGCCCAGGATTGCTTGTGCTGGCCATGATCGGGCCATCAGGGTGTTGCAAGGTGCAGCAGTGCAAGAGTTCCGGGCTGACCAGTGATCGGGCCAGCCAGCAAACTGCAGTCTGACAGTTTGGGGCCACTGCGCATGTGCAGAGGCCCAGAACTGTCAGACTCTGGCGTGAATAGGCCCCGCCCCCCGAGCTCTTAATGATATTCACGATTGTGACCTCTGCAGTGCACAGTGTGTGGGAAATTTGAGTCTGAACTCCTACTGAAAAAACAATCATGAATTGCACCATTTTTCTCACTAATTCAGCACTTAGAATTTTTTTGGTTGAATAGGGCCCATTCATTTTCCCAGTCTGTACTGAAAGATTTTTCCCTCCTTTTTTTTGAATTAGTGTTTCTGGCAAGGCAAGTGTTTATTGTTCATCTCTAATTACCCCAAGAAAGTGGTAGTGAGCCTTCTCAAATTGTTGCACGCAATTGCTAGGCCAATGAAGAACAGTTACATTCAGTGGCTCAGTCAGGCACATTGGTGTGGAGCTGACATCACACAAAGGACAGATCAGGTCTGGATAATAGGTTTCCTTCCCTAAAGGACATTAGAGAAACTGTTGAGATTTTTCCAACAATCTGACAGTTTCATGATCATTTTTACCCCAATTTTTTATTTACTAATTTACGTTGAATTCAATCTCTCCAACTGCCATGTGGTTTAAACTCCTGTTTCAGATTATTGACAACAGCCTATGTTTTAAAAATTCATTTACAGGATGTGGGCGTCACTGGCTGGGCCAGCATTTATTGCCCATCCCTAATTGCCCATGACAAGGTGGAGCTGAGCTGCCTTCTTGAATCATTGCAGTCCATTTGGTGCAGATACACCCACAGTGCTGTTAAGGAGGGAGTTCCACGATTTTGACCCAGTAACAGTGAAGGAACGGCAATATATTTTTAAGTCAGGATGGTGAGTGGCTTGGAGGGGAACTTCCAAGTGGTGGTGTTCCCATGTATTTGTTGCCCTTGTCCTTTTAGTTGGTAGTGTTCAGAGGGTGCAGTCTCAGGAGCCTTGGCAAGTTCCTGCTGCGCATTTTGTAGATGCCACATACTGTCGCCACTGTTTATCAGTGTGGAAGGATTGTATGTTTGTGAATGGGGTGCCAAACAATTAGGCTGCGTTGTCCTGGATGATGTTAAACTTGAGTATTGTTGAAGCTGCATTCATGCAGACAAATGAGAATATTCTATCACACTCCGACTTGTGCTTTATAGATGATGGACAGACTCAGGGAGTCAGGAGGTGAATTACTCACCACCGTATTCCTAGCTTCTGACCAGCTCTTGTAGCCACAGGATTTATATGGCTAGTCCAGTTCAGAGTCTGGTCATTAGTAATCCCCAGAATGTTGATAGTGAGGGATTCAGCAATGGTAATGCTATTGAATGTCAGTGTGATGGTTAGATTCTCTCTTGTTGGGAATGATCACTGCCTGACACTTTTGTGGCACAAATATTATTCGCCACTTGTCAGCCCAAGCCTGGATATTGTTCAGGTTTTGCTGCATTTGGACATGGATTGCTTCAGTATCTGTGGAGTCACAAACACTGCTGAACAACAATGAACATCCCCACTTCTGATCTTTTGATGTGAGGTTAATTTTTAATCGGAATCTGATCTGGTTCTTATTTCACTGTGATTCCCCCATTGATATTATGCTTCAACTTGGTGATCAGTGATCAAACCAAACCCCCTGTGGACAGTTGCTGAAACTGCATAGAATGTTTACCAGCTTTGCCAGTGATCATCTGCTGGACAGACAAGCATTTCCCTGCAGGCAGAATGAACTGTGAAACTGTTGGCTGTCATTTTTTTCTCCAGCTTTGCCACTATTGGTGTCTATTCATATGATCTCTCCACCTCTGGTGCTGTTGGTCCAGTATCTGTTCATTTAATCTCCCCCTCTCTCTCTCTGGTGTCCTTTGTCTCCAGGGACAGGGCACTAAAGTGTTCTGTGACATGGTACTCCCTGGTCTGTTGGTGTATAAAACACCTCTGTTAATTCCCAGTGCCGACACTGAGGAAAGAATTGTGGAATAAATGGGATTAATATTAATAACAGAACTATAAATTGTGGTACTCTGAGCAGGTGTAGAAGTGCCAATGCTGAATCACCTTTTATCTTTGGTGAGTTATTACTTGAGGACTGCTGCAGGGACTCTCTGTGAAGTTTATAAATATGACATACCAGTAATAGTCCTGCGGGGGCGAATGACATAAAATGCAGCTGAGCCAAGTCTGGGAATCCCAGCTTTTCTACCTCAGCTATTTCAGTAGCAGGATATGAGGCAACAGATAAAGAGTATTCAGCAGGAAAAGGGCATTAGTGCACTTGAAGCAGAACACAAAAACAGCTGAAATAGGGTTTCCGTGCAAATGAAGCAGAGCATTCATGCAGCAGAGAAAGTACCTTTGTTCAACAAAAATAGTTTCAAGTTTGTTTATTAGTGTCACAAGTAGGCTTACATTAACACTGCAATGAAGTTACTGTGAAAATCCCCTAGTCGCCACATTCTGACGCCTGTTCGGGTACACCGAGGGAAAATTTAGCATGACCAACGCATCTAACTAGCACGTCTTTCGGACTGTGGGAGGAAACCAGAGCACCCAGTGGAAACCCACGCGGACACGGGAAGAACGTGCAGACTCCTCACAGACAGTGACCCAAACCAGGAATTGAATCCGGGGTCCTGATGCTGTGGGGCAGCAGTGCTAACCATTCCATGTCACCGTGCCTTGGTGCAAGAGAATTATCTACAAGTGCAGTAGAAATAGGGCATTCGTGCTGTAGAAACAAGGCATTGATGCCAGAGTAATAGCTACAGGTGCAATAAAAACAGGGAATTATTGCATCAGAAACAGTGCATTATAGAATCACAGAATCTAATAACGCAGAGAGGCCATTCGGCACCATGTGCCTATGCCAGTTCTTTGAAAGAGCTGTTTAATTTATTTCCTCATCCCAGCTTTTCCTATAAGATTACAAATAAGTCCTCTTCAAGCATATGTTCCATTCCCTTTTAGAAGTTCCTATGGAATTGATTTCCACTATCAGCTAGTGCAGTCCACATCTTAGCAATTATTAAATTCTTCGCCTATCTTTTCCAGTTATTTTAAGTCAACTATGGTTACTGGCCCATTTGTCGAGGGGACTGTTTCTTCCACTTGCTTCATCAAAACCCCTCATAATTTTGATTAGGTCTATTAAGCCTCACCTTTACCTCTTTTGCTCTAAGGGGAGGAATCGCAATCTTCCCACACGCTGCTAATCCCCCTCTGTACTGTCTCAGAAGCTCCAGCATCCTTCCTAAAGAGTAGTGCCCAGAATTGTATGCATTACTGCAGCTGAGACCTAACCAGTTGTAATGCAGGATTAAAGTACACAGAGTACATGAAAGTTACACCACAGCAATCCTTTATCCCACCAGCATCAAACTTGTAAGTACATTCACGAAAAAGCTTAACTTAAAGAAATTAACCTTTTTCAATAAACAACCATAGCCCATGCTCTGGACACAAACAAAATATCATCAAGAGCTCAACTCCTGGTCTTGAATTAATGGATAGCAGAATTGGGTGTAGAGTAATTGGAGCAGCATGGGTTCAGTTCCCATACTGGCTGAGGTTATTCGTGAAGGTCTGCCTTCTCAACTTTGCCCCTTGCCTGAGGTGTGGTGATCCTCAGGTTAAAATCACCACCATTCCCAGCCTATGGTCATCTGGAACTATGGCGACTTTACTTTTACCTTAGTAGGGGCAGGGATGCATTTTGTCCAGCAGAGTAACAGTTAGTGATCACAACAAAGAAACTGCACTCATGGTGCTTCATTGCTAATTCCCCTTAACTCTGTGAGTCAGATTACCTTGCCATTCAGATCACAAGGGATAACTTTGTTACCACTGGGCTATTCAGGCACAGGGGGTGGGGTGGGGGGTGCGGCCTGTGCTATTCACATGGTTTACCTGGTCTCCAGCAGCTGTATGTCTGCTCCAGTTCCCCTCATGATGTGGAGATGCCGGCGTTGGACTGGGGTAAACACAGTAAAGAGTCTAACAACACCAGGTTAAAGTCCAACAGGTTTATTTGGTAGCAAACGGCACTAGCTTTCGGAGCGTTGCTCCTTCGTCAGGTGAGTGGGAGATCTGCTCACAAACAGCAAACAGGGCATATAAAGACGCAAACTCAATCAGACCAACTCCGGCATCTCCACATCATGACTACCATCGACACCGCAAACTTCCGGCTCCAAGTGGAGAGGATCTCCAAGAAGTTCGCGCATATCGACACAGACATCAAGTTTCTACAATTGAGTTTGTGTCTTTATATGCCCTGTTTGCTGTTTGTGAGCACATCTCCCACTCACCTGACGAAAGAGCAGCGCTTCGAAAGCTAGTGGCGTTTGCTACCAAATAAACCTGTTGCTAATTCCCCTCACCAGCTCTCCAGACACTAACAGAAGTTCCATGCTTCTCTTTGTGCCTCTTGCTCCTACCACACTGCAGTTCACTCTTCGAGGGCTCCTCATGGCTTCTGGATCCAACACCACCCTCATTTTCCAACACCACCGCTGCTGGAAGCCCAGCCTATAGAACTGCTCAACAGCGATGAGAAATGCCCCACAGTGTTTAGCCCCATGCTAGATTTGAGGCTTGACTTGGCTCCCCAATGCTCCATCAATTTCAAAGGCTGATGTTGATAGATTTTTGCTATCCAAATGACATTAAGGCATATGGGGATTAGGCAGGTATGTGGAGTCAGATTGTAGATTTAGCCCTCAAGCCTGTATTAGTACAGGTTTGAGGGTTAAATGACCTGTTCTTATAATTCCATGTTCTTCCTATCTATTGTCACTGATCCTCTGTTACTTCACCAAAGAACTCTATCAGGTTAATCAAACACAATTTGCCTTTAACAAATCTGTTATCTGTTCTGGCTGTCTCTTCTTATGGCTGTCTCCACACTTTTCCAAATGAGAATTAATTTTGTCCTTTACACCAACCTGGGAAATTCAAATAGGAAAAGAAAAATGGACATTTATATGATAAAAATAGGTTATTGGTGCATCAGAAACAGAGCATGAGTTCAGCACCAAGACATCTGAGCAATACAAAACACCTCATTAATCTGACAAAAATGCGTCATTAGATCTGTAAAACAAGGCATTTTTGCAATTAAGAGAGCTTTAGTGCAAAAGAGAGAGTGCATTTGTGAAAGAGGGATAAGAAGTTAGTGCAAAAGAAACAAGGAATCAAATGACAAAAAACATAATTGATGAGGCAGAAATAGGGATTGGCTCAGTAAGTGTTGACATTCACCTCTCTATCAACTATCTTCTGTACGTTCCCATCAAACACACTCAGAATTGGTGCAATGCAGATTAGGTAAAGAGAGAGTGGAGCAAAAGACAGTAGAGAGAAGATAAGGGGACTCAGAAGCAGTGAGAAGGAAAAAGAGTTATTCGTGAAGTATTGTGGAAATGTAATGGGGAGGTCAGTTGGCCTCATCTTCAGCACATTTCAGTTAAATGGGAAATTTATAAAATTCTCCAAGCTGTTCACTCAAGTTCTTTTGAAATCTAAATCTTCTTTCGGCTATAAAGTAGGTACTTGCACACCAGCTGGGACATCTTCTGGTACACAGCTGTTTAAGTCACTCAAAAGCATTTCTTTATAACAATTTAACTCTGAGTCTCCCATATTTCTTGATGAATTCTTCTCCGATCTACATCAGTGATGAGGATTTGCTTCCTTTATCAGATAATTGATGTGTGTTTTTGTAAAGATAATCTCTATTGTTATTGTTAGAGACCAGATCAGAAACTCCAAGGTATATTATGAAGTTGGCCTAGGTCCCAACTTGTATGATTCTGGCATTAGGGTAAGCATAAGGTATTCAGGTATGATTCAATTGACCCACTAGGAAACTTTTATCAAACGAACTTTATTTAAGAACACAGAATATAATAAAACGTTTTAGATTAACTTTTACCAATGTAAATACTGAAGCATGACAAGTTATAATTCTTAACAGCTAGCTATCTCCATAGTTCCAATGTAAGCAGTACCCCATAGACATATATCCCTTCAGAACTAGCTAGCATCAGAAACAGATACGCTCATGTGGATGCTAGATTTAACATCTCTGGACAGAGATCCAATGAGACATCTATCTTCTGACTCTCATACAACCACCTCCAGAGAGAGATCCACCCCAAACAGCAGAATCTCAAAGAAAGAGATTTATTTCCTGGCAGTTTCCAGTCTCAAAATCCATAAAGGAAAAGAAAGACACTGCTCTCTAACAAATCCAAGCAGAATTTGACTTGATTACTCTGTGTAAGCCTAGCTCCACCCAGTCACATGATTTTCTGTCTGTCAATCCAATCAAGTCACACTCTGCAAAACCCCAGAGGAAAGCACTAAAAACAACAGAACAGCATTAGTCCAGATTAAAAAACACTCTAGCAATTAGAAGCAATAATGCTGCTGCAGTAACAACAGAGAATAATGGTCACAGACCCAGTAGCACCGGTTAGAACAGACTGTTTTTAAAAAATCCTGTAAAGAAACATGACTCAATTACTTCTTAAAGGCACAGTATTGTCACAATATACACGCATAGTGAGGGCCTGAAGAACCATGAAATCAATTGGATTCAGGCCAGGGCTGTACCTGTCCTGGGGCTGTTTGATGGGATACTGTGAAGGGAACTCCACTCTATCAAATACTGTTCTGTAAATGCCATGAAATGTTTTATGTGGCAATGTAGAGGGAGTTTTGCACTGTCTAACCTGTATCTTTTCTGCCTTTGGAGTGTTTGGTGGAACTATTTAGAAGGAGTGCTACTCTTTATTGAACTCATGTTGTACCTCTCCTGGGAGTGCTTGATAGGACAATGTAGAGGGAGCCTCACCTGGCATGTAACTTGTGCTGAAAATATCCTAGGAGTGTTTTATGAAGCATTGTAGAGGGAGCTTTACACTATATCTAATCTGCGCTCTACCTGCCCTTGTAATGTTTAATGGGATAGTTTCAGAGTAATATTTATTTTGTAACTAACCTGTTTTGTTACCTTCCTTGAGAGTGTTTGATAGAACAGTTTATTTCTTTTTTCAAACTAGAAATAGGAGTAGGCCATGCGGCCCTTTGAGCCTGCTCCGCCATTCATTATAATCATGGCTGATCAACAAATTTAATATCCGAATCCCCCTTTCCCCCCATATCCCTTTAGCCCCTAGAGCTATATCTAATTTCTTCTTGAAATCAGACAATTTCTTTTTTCCTCAACTACTTTCTATGGTAGTGAATTCCACCCATTCACCACTCTCTAAACCATAGAACCATAGAAAATTACAGCTCAGAAACGTGCCTTTTAGCCCTTCTTGTCTGTGCCGAACCATTTTTGCCGAGTCCCACTGACCTGCACTTGGACCATATCCCTCCACACCCCTCTCATCCATGAACCCGTCCAAGTTTTTCTTTAATGTTAAAAGTGTGGCATTTACCACTTTATCCGGCAGCTCATTCCACACTCCCATCACTCTCTGCGTGAAGAAGCTCCCCCTAATATTCCCTTTAAACTTTTCTCCTTTCACCCTTAACCCATGCCCTCTGGTTTTTTCTCCCCGAGCCTCAGCGGAAAAAGCCTGCTTGCATTCACTCTATCTATACCCATCAAAATCTTATACACCTCTATCAAATATTCCCTCAATCTTCTACGCTCCAGGGAATAAAGTCCCAACCTATTCAATCTCTCTCTGTAACTCAGCTTCTCAAGTCCCGGCAACATCCTTGTGAACCTTCTCTGCACTCTTTCAACCTTATTTACATCCTTCCTGTAACTAGGTGACCAAAACTGTACACAATACTCCAAATTCGGCCTCACCAAAGCCTTATATAACCTTACCATAACACTCCAACTTTTATACTCGATACTCCGATTTATAAAGGCCAATGTACCAAAGGCACTCTTTACGACCCTATCCACCTGTGATGTCACTTTTAGGGAATTCTGTACCTGTATTCCCAGATCCCTCTGTTCAACTGCACTCTTCAGAGTCCTACCATTTACCCTGTACGTTCTATTTTGGTTTGTCCTTCCAATGTGCAATATCTCTCACTTGTCTGCGTTAAATTCCATTTGCCATTTTTCAGCCCATTTTTCTAGTTGGTCCAAATCCCTCTGCAAGCTTTGAAAACCTCCCTCACTGTCCACTATACCTCCAATCTTTGTATCATCAGCAAACTTGCTGATCCAATTTACCACATTATCATCCAGATCATTGATATAGATGACAAACAACAATGGACCCAACACCGATCCCTGCGGCACACCACTAGTCACAGGCCTCCACTCAGAGAAGCAATCCTCCACAACCACTCTCTGGCTTCTTCCATTGAGCCAGTGTCTAATCCAATTTACTACCTTCCCATGTATACCGAGCGACTGAACCTTCCTAACTAACCTCCCATGAGGTTCTTTCTGGGTGAAGAAATTTCTCCTCACCTCAGTTCTAAAAGTTTACACCTTATCCTCAAACTATGATCCCTAGTTCTGGACTCCCACCATCGGGAACATTTTTTAAAAATCCAACCATGTTAGAATTTTATAAGTTTCTATGAGATCCCCTCTCATTCTTCTAAACTCCAATGAACACAATCCTAACCAACTTAGTCTCGCCCCATATGACAGACCTGCCATCAACCTGGTAAACCTTCGCTGTATCCCTCTATAGCAACGACATCATTCCTCAGATAAGGACACCAAAACTGCACACAATACTCCACATGTGGCTTCACCAATGTCCTATACAATTGCAGTAAAACGTCTCTATTCCTATATTCAAATCCTCTTGCTATGAAGGCCAACATACCATTTGCCTTCCTTACTGCCTGCTGTCCCTGCATGCTTACTTTCAGTAACATGCACAAGGACACCAAGGTCATGCTGAATATCCACCTCTCTTGATTTTCACCCATTCAAGTAATAATCTGTCTTCCCATTATTACTACCAAAGTGGATAATCTCACATTTATCCACATTATACTGCACCTGCCATGCATATGCTCCACACACTCAGCCTATCTAAATCACGCTGAAGCATCCCTGCATTCTCCTCACAGCTCACCCTCCCACCCAACTTTGTATCATCTGCAAATTTGGAGATAATATCTTTAGTTCCCTCTTCCAAATCATTAATATATAACGTGAACAGTTGAGGTCCTAGCACAGATCCCTGTGGTATCCCACGAGTCACTGCCTGCCATTCAGGAAAAAAAGCACTTATGCCAACTCTTTGCTTCCAATCTGCTAACCAGCTTTCTATCCATCTCAAAACATTATCTGCAATCCCATGTGCTTTAACTTTACATAGCTGAAACTTTAACTTTTATAACAAACGTTACTCTATGTAACAGTGCTGTGCGTGCCCTAGGAGTTTCTGATGGTTCAGCGTAGAAGGAACTTTATCTTGTATCTAACCTGTGCTGCCCTGGGAATGTTAGATAATTAACCTGGTGTTGTTAGACTTCTTACTGTGTTTACCCCAGCCCAACGCCGGCATCTCCACATAATGTTAGATGACACAGTGCAGAGGGAGAAAGCTTCACATCATATCTAACCCTCATTGTACCTGTCTGAGAAATATTAAATGGAGACACTGTGAAAGGAGCCTTATTCTGTTGATAACCTATATTGCATTTGATGCTGATACTTGATGCTTGAGCTGAAGATGCTTTATTCACCTATATTAAATTCTCCCTCTTTTATCAGCACAAAATTTATGTGCAACTAAAGTTTGAAAATGGATGGAACTAAAGCAGAATTGTCAGAGCATAGTCTCAAGGATTATGTTGTGGCCATCCGCAAGAATCTTACCGACAGCAACTTGATCTTTACAGCTACAAGTATGTGTTTACAGATATTGATGGAATGTTGAAAGGTCCTTGAGGAGCTGACTTTTTATAGATTGTGGTGGTTACTGAAGCTGGTGTGGTTATAAAGAGCTCTGGAGTTCTCCCTTTGTGACTGATCTTCACTTGCACTCTGCTGACTGAGAGTCCAGGCCAAATAATTAGTGACTCGGCCTGTGAGATAATCTGTGATAATTTTGTGAGCACGTTCTGACTGAAGAAGCTACAGACCTTGTTATTGGTAGGCAAGTTGACAAAGTAAGGCTTGGCTGAAAGGTGGATGGGATCGTATATTGACAAGAAGGTACCAGCCTTGCATTAGTGGCTAGAACTCTCACCTCGAAGTCAAAAAGCTATGGGTTTAAATCTCACCTGTGGTGCATAAGCATATGATCTGCTTGAACACTCCAGTGCAGAGTTGAGGGAGTGCTGCACAGTCAGAGGTACTATCTTTGGAATGAAAGTGTTCAGGCTGTAATAACTCCACGGAGGCAAGTCCCATCACCAAGATACTTTATTTACACCATACATCTGTACACAGCCAGCTCTCCAGTTTCTCCCTGCTAAGTGTAGCTGGGAGTCTGACAAACCTGCTTTAAATAGGGAGCATGAAACTCCCTGTTTTAACCATCAATTAAGACTCATCCGGTAGTTCATACCTGACTCATCAGGTAGTTCATACCTGACTCCAACCCTTAGCCCTGACTAAAACTTTGGCAAGGCTGAGGACCTATACGGGGAAACCACTGAAAGTGATGGGTACGATCCATGTGCCAGTTGCTTACGGGAAACAATTAGTTAGGCTCCCATTAATGGTAGTGAAAGGTTCAGGACTGAGCCCATTAGAGCGAAATTCATTAAAAGAGATCCAGCTAGATTGGACAAATATCTTCCAGCTGGAAAATGGTCGCCTGAGAGAGGCCCTGAGCAAATATCCGGAGGTTTTTCGGGAAGGCCTAGGGACAATCAAAGGAGTCAAGGCAAAATTGTACGTCAACCCGGAGGCTGTCCCAAAGTTTTGCAAAGCCTGACCGGTACCTTTTGCATTAAGGGAAAAGGTTGATGTGGAAATCAAAAGATTACTGCACGAAGGAATAATAGAACTGGTCCAGTTCACGGAATGGGCGGCACCCATGGTTCCTATCTTAAAGCCAGATGGCTTGGTGAGCCTTTGTGGAGATTTCAAACAGACGATAAATCGTTACACTCAGCTAGACAAATACCCAATCCCCAGGATTGAGGATCTGTACGCAAAGTTGGCAGGAGGACTCCTATTCACAAAACTGGATATGAGCCACGCATACCTGCAACTACGGCTGGACGAGGATTCACAAAAATTCACCACAATAAATACACTGAAAGGCCTCTTCCAGTATAAAAGCTTTCCCTTCGGGGTTTCATCAACTTGTGCCATATTCCAAAGGACCATGGAGAGCATCCTACAGGGGTTACCACAGGTTGCCATTTACCTAGACGATGTCCTCATTACGGGTAAAACAAGGGCAGAACATCTGGAGGAAGTTCTTGGGAGATTTGCAGCAGCGGGAGTGCATCTGAAAAGGGAGAAACGCGTCTTTTTAGCACCACAAGTAACCTACCTCAGGTACAAAGTGGATAAGTCGGGCCTACATCCTCTGGAGGATCGGGTGTGAGCAATAAAAGACGCCCTGGCTCCCACAACGATCCAGGAGCTACGGTCAATTTTAGGACTGGTAACATAGTGAAACTGGTAGGACAGTGGCAGAAGGCACCACCGGCAGCCCTGCTGCATCCATGGGAATGGCCCGGCAGTCCATGGTCGCGACTCCATGTTGATTTTGCAGGCCCGTTTATGGAATCCACATTTCTGGTGATAATGGATGCCCATTCCAAGTGGTTAGACGTCAATAAACTAAACTCGGCAAACACAACGGCAACCGTTGAGAAACTGTGCACCTCGTTCGCAACGCACGGGATCCCGGAGGTATTAGTTTCCGATTAATGGTTCAGTGTTCACCAGCCTAGAGTTCACCAAATTTATGAAATCAAATGGGATCTGGCACATCAAGACGGCACCTTATCACCCGGCATCAAATGGAGTAGAGGAGAGAGCAGTCCAGACGTTAAAGGCCGGGTTGAAAAAACAGCCAGCGTCCTCATTAGAGACAAACCTTTCAAGGTGATTATTTGGCTACAGGACCACTCCACGCACCATCACGGGAACTGCGCCAGCAGAGTTACTGATGGACAGACGGCCCCGCTCCAGACTGAGTCTGTTGTTGCCAAACCTGGGAGGAAAGGTGGAAAGGCACCAGGAAGCCCAATGCAGGGGCCATAACAACACTCGCCGAGAGAGGCACTTTGAAGCAGGGGAGAGAGGTTAGGTCAGATATTATGCAAATTGACCCGCCTGGGTAACCGGAACAATCAAGTCCAGGACCGGGCCGGTATCCTACCGAGTACGCGTAGGCGAGGCACTGGTAAGGAAACACCTGGATCAGGTCCGGGCCTCAAATTCTCCACCCGTTCCGGAGCCAAGACTGCCCTGCAGCCCAAGGGATGAGCAGAGTCCCCTTCAACAAGCCAGTACAGCCTCCCTTGCACCCTTGATGGGGACCTCAGGGTCCGAAATGGACACGGGCGAAGCTGCAACGATTCCCCTACCACCTGAAGTGGACGAGGAACCAGAGCTCCGGCGTTCACAGCGGAAGAGACGGCCGCCCAACCATTACACACCGCCGACATCAGAGCCGAGTAGGAGGCGCTCAAGCGGACGAAAAGACCCCTGAGGGAAGCAAACCCAGGGAATTCCTCGGACTTTGTGGAGGAGGAGTGTGATGACTTCAGCCAGGCTAATGAGGTTGGCTTGCTAGAGTATGAACCACCTGAGCTTTACCTTGTACCTGACCCGGGCTGTACCTACCATGGGATTGTTTGATGAGAACAGAGTACAGGGAGCTTTATTTTGAATCTAATCCAGGTTGTATTTGGCTCAAAAGAGCAGGTTAAGACCAAAGTTATGCAGAGAGACCCTAGCAGCACATTGGCAATTTTATCTATCTACTTGCCAAGTTTTCACCAGGCAGGTAGGATTAAAATCAATCCCTAAATCTTGAAATTCCCTCCCGAACAGATTAGTGGGGAAACTATCATTAATTATAAAACAGTGTAAATGCTGGCTTTACCACAATGCCTATGTTGTACATTCTACAAATGAGGAAAAATATGATTCTCAAAACATGTTGGTAAGAAAAAGCTTGACAGACAAATTCATGGAAGGGAGACAAATGCATTATCATTGAGAATGGAATTGATTGAGACCAATTGAAAGTAAATGGGGATTTTGGGATGGGGAGATGCTAGGGGTGTGATGAGTGACAGAAGAAGCCACTATTTCTTTAGTGGAGGGAAGGGACATGAGGTAAAATGTTTGAAGGAATTTTCAAGACTATGCGGAAAGAGCAAAGGAATGAAACTATGTGGACAACTCTATTAACAAGCTTGCACAGGCACAACAGGCTGGCCTCCTGCTGTGTTCTGAATCGTCCTACTGTTCTGTAATCCAGCATCTGAGGTTGCAAACTGGGAATAGCTCTTGCTGAGATTACTGAGAGGATGGTGGGGATCTTTGAAAAACTAAAATAGAATCCTGAGCCCGTTTCAGACCAGGATGACACTGACTGGTATTTTTTTCAAAGGTAAGGCCCCAAAATGTACAGGAATGTAGTTTATTTTGAAGCCAGGAGTTCCATGAAACAACTGTTGATTGATGCTGGCTGGTCTGCAGATCTCCAACCTGCGCCCTCTTGATCACCTCAAATCTGCCTCCCTTCCCCACCACCACCACCGGACTTACCTGGGAGCCTAAGTGTAGGGTTAATTTAGTGCCTGCAGTTTGCTATGAATTATCATGATGAGGCCTGAAAATGCATTTTCCTCAGGCCTCTTTGTTCAGGCTTGGGTCACTGGATTTTGCCCAAATTTGGGCCCTTATGTACAGGGTCCAAATACTGCAATATTTAGGAAGTGGGGGTTGGTTTAGGTCAGTTGAATGGGCAACTGGTTTGTGATGCAGAACAGTGTCAACAATGCAGGTTCAATTCATGTACCGGTTGAGGTTATTCATGAAGGCCCACCTTCTCAACCTTGCCCCTCGCCTGAGGTGTGATGATCCTCCGGTAAATCACCAGCAGTCAGCCTCTGGTCAACTGGGACTATGGCAACTTTGCTTTTATTTACGAAGAAACTTGATTTTTCTGAGATGAGGTTTGTCCTGCGCTGAGTAAATCTCCCTACTAGTCAGGATTGTGTGACCACGCTCCAACTTTAAGCTATATCTTCAACGCTGCCAGTATCAACATGTAAATAACTGCTGGCATCTCAAGTGATACAGAGTGCAAAAGGAACTTCAGTACTGACTGCAGTGATTATACCCTGATTGATAGAAAGACATTTTAGCCAGTGAGTAAAAAAAAAATCTCTTACTTTCTAAGTCCGTAACCAATGTAAATCTATTGTTTAGTACCTCAATAAAATAGCTGAGCCTGAAACAGAAGTCAGATACATGGCAGCTTATTGTAATGGAGGGGTATTTATTGTTGCAATTGGAGGTTACCCTGCTTATTGTTGAGAAAATAAACACCTAAACAAGCAAGAGTTTGTTATTGGCAAAGATCAATATATTCATCGTGGAATGTAGCATTTCAAGTACCATGGACTGTGAGTCTAATTACCATGACACTCTCAACCATCCATTGTCTGGCTGATATGGGACTTCCAGGGCTGTTTAACGTATCTCTTAAAACTCTTTGTTCTATTTGAAACCAAACTCTCTCACTTTACTCAGGCTGTTGCTCTTCACCTGGGCCACATCACATGGAGTGCAGCGATGAAATTCTTCATTGGTCCCCTCCTCGCAAAGGGAAGGGTCCCCAGCAATGTCACCAGTACTGAGGAGCATAGGACACCAAACAGGGACCAGGGAAGTTTAAAGGGTGAGGGAATAAGATTTTTTTGCATTTCTTCATTTTTGCACTTCTCTGACTCCTTTCATGATTGCCTTGAATCGCCTTAGAGCCAATGGAGTACATTTTGAAGTGTAGCCACTGTTGTAATGTAGGAAATGTGGCTGTTGATTCACCACAGCAAGCTGCTTCATGCTCCTAAGGTACTGATTTTCAGAGTCAGAAAGACTCCAGACCTTTAAAAATGGTGGGCGGGCCCCAGATGTAGATGTCACACCCCCATTTCTGACAGATCCTATTTTTGCTGGCAGAGGGAAGGGGGATGAGCACAATTCACATAGGAGGGAAACTCAAACCCAACAGGACATTTGAACTCGCTGCTCAGCTCAAACAGACCCCATTTAGACTTGCAAAGGCCTTAACTTTAAGTGTGGTAGTTACAGATTGATGCAGTACAAGGTCTGTAATGATCTGAAGTTTTCTTTTTAAATTCATGCTCTTTAAACTTTAAACAAGAACCATGCTACTGTTTTCAGTGAAAGTTTTTTTAAAAATACCTCTGCTGGACTGTTTTGATTAACACACATCGGTTGGAAAAAAAGTAGCATCTAGTTGTGCTTTGTTGACAATTCCCCATTGGGTTATTATGTCACTGTGAATATCTAGTTGAGTTTTAAAAACTACAGTTGTCTCATCAGGGGGTTCTGAGTTCCCAATTTGCTATTTGGCCACTGACAATAATCTTCCAAGGTCAGCAGGCCGAACTCTATACCCATACCCAGCCCCCCCACACAAATGAAAATCATGCATTTCAGGCAAGTCAGGAAATTTCCTTCCTCAGTGGCTAAAATCCAGCCCAAAGTGTCATATTGAGTCATGTGATGCCTTTCTTGGATGAGCTTTGTCAAAATTTTGATAGAGTTTAAAAAACAAGATATCTGCTGTGGATTTATCACAGCTCAACCGCTTCTATGTGTTACATACCACTGGTGTTTGTCTCCATTAGCTTCAGTCAATATTAATTCCTGTTTACTACCTCACATACCGTGAAAGCATCTTTCATTCTTGCCAAGCATCTCCATATGCTGTTATATTTACTATCTGGCAAATGTGTTACTCCAATCTGTCACTCCTACAACAGGTGAGAACAGGAGCAGAACCAGCAAAATGTCAGCTCCTCATTCATGCTGCACCTTCCCTGCTCAGGAGACCACAACTTGCAACAAGCTGGGGAGAGAGGTTCAGAGAGAAAAATATATTCTTTTACAATGGGAGGCATGGCAAATTTTCAAGGATTTGCTGAGGGAGTATCTTATTTTCAGTAAGGAATTTTTCAGTGTGACCAGTGTACTCCCTAAATAGCAGATCCTTGAACCAGCAGCTGTCCTCACCTTAGTCAACCAAAATGCACATTTGGACAAATACCCTTTGGCCGTTTTGATGTCTTTCCAGGTAGTGCCGTAGTTTTCTCATTATTGCTTCTACTTAACAGGAACAGGGTCTTGGTTTAACACCTCAGTGTTGCGTTTGAATGTGGAGCTGGAGGGATGAAGATTCCTGGATGGGAGGATGGGGTTTGCTGGGAAAGAGGTCTTATTTGGCTCAAGTTCTGGCAATAACTGTTTAAGTCAAACAAAGACCAAAGAGATTTAAATCCATTTGAAACACACTTGCTTCAATAGGCACTTGTTGTGTTGCAGCCCACTTGCTTGGATTACTGTAGCTCCAACAACACTCATGAAGCTCAACACCATCCAGGCAAAGCAACCCACTTGACTGGCATCTCAACCGCCACCATAAATATTCACTCTCTCAGGCACCAATGAACAGTGGCAGCAGTGTGTCACATCTACAAGATGCACTGCAGCAACTCACCAAAGCTCCTTCGACAGCACCTTCTCAACCTCTATCTCCAAGAAGGACAAAGACATGGGAATACCACCACCAGTAAGTTCTCCACTAAGTCACACACCATCCCGACTTGGGACTATATCACCATTCCTTTACTGTCGCTGGATCAAAATCCTGGAACTCCCCTCCTAACAGCACAATAGGTGTATAATATCACGGACTGCAGCAATTCAATAAGACACCACCACTTTCTCAGGGGCAATTAGGGTTGGGCAATAAATGTTGGTCTAACCAGCAATGTTGTGAATGAATACAAAAAAAAATCTTCCAGAGTCTTTACTCACATATTGGAGAGCATTTACACAGCACATCTCAATCTGAAGTATTTAGATGGGTGGCTCCTCAGTTAAACTGGATCTTCATGAGATGCCTGTTGCTGAGCCAAATGACTGTAAGGAAGTGCCAAGATGCCGAGCTATTAAGTAATCAATGAATAGACCTGTATGTGGATATGTTCAGGTGGCCCAGGCAAGAATTTGTTTCTCAACAAGGAAGTGTCGAGATTTCAGGACTGATATCTGTGCCACCACTGGGAAGATTCAATCCGTGTTTCTGCATCAAAAGAGTTCAAATCAGCTGCATCTTCAGCTGTTTCATCACAACCTTCCTTCTATCATAAGGTCAGAAGAGGAGATGTTTTCTGATGATTGCACAATGTTCAGTACCAATTGCGACTCCTCAGATACTGTCCAATGTCCATGTCCAAATGCAGCAAGGTCTGGACAACCTCAAGGCTTTGGCTGACAAGTGGCAATTAAATTCGCACCACACAATTGCCAGGCAATGACCATCTCCAATAAGAGAGGATCTAACCATCACCCCTTGACATTCAATGACATTACCATTATTAAATCTCCCACTATCCACATTGTTTATCATTGAGGAGAAACTGATCTGGATTAGCCATATAAATAGTGTGGCTACCAGAACAGGTGAGAGGCTAGGAATCCTGCAGCAAGTAACTTCCAACTCCCTAAAACCTGTCAACCATCTGCAAGACACATGTCAGGAATACTCCCCACTTGCCTGGATGAGTGCAGATCTAACAACACTCAAAGCATGACAACATCCAGGACAAAGCAGCCTTCTTGATTGGCACCCCATCCACAAATATTCACTTCCTCCACCACTGGCGAACCATGGCAGGAGTGCGTACCATCTACAAGATGCAATGCAGGTATTCACCAAGGCTCCTTTATACAGCAGTTTCCAAATCTATGACCACTGTTATCTAAAGGATAGAAGCAGACACATAGGAACACCATGCGATTCCCCTCTCAGCCACTCACGGAGGGAATTTTTTGACATCTTTTCAAGTGTTCGCTCTGGCAGGAGAAGTGGAGAGCCAGCTGCCTTGCCAGGTTTTTGAACCCACCCTGCCAGTAACCTGAGCTCCTGACAGAACAGAGCACTGTTTTCAAGGGGTGCTCCAATTTTTTTTCAAAAGAAAAGAATCCTCCCAAGGACATGGACCCCTCTCACACTCTCACCCTCACACACACTCTGTCTCACACTCACATACGATCCTCTCTCCCTCAGGGCTGTACTTAACCTGTTCCCCCCTGATGGGTTCTGTCCACAGTTGCGTGGACCTGCAGAGTCTCACTGGCTGTCTTGTCTGGAGACAATACACATCTTTTTAGCCTGTCTTGATGCTCTCTCCACTCCCATTGTTTTGTTTCTTAAAGACTTGATTAGTTGTAAGTATTCGCATTCCAACCATTATTCATGTAAATTGAGTCTGTGTCTTTATAAACTCTGTTTGTGAACAGAATTCCCACTCACCTGAAGAAGGGGCTTAGAGCTTCGAAAGCTTGTGTGGCTTTTGCTACCAAATAAACCTGTTGGACTTTAACCTGGTGTTGTTAAACTTCTTACTGGGTTCTGTTCACCCAGTTCCCATTTTATTAAACCTATTGTAAACTCCGCCGACATGATGTCATGCGGGCGGGCGAGAATCCCCTAGGTGGGGGATAATATAGCAGGGAGACCCGCGAATAACATGTAGATGTATGCTAATTGAGCTCCTGACCTTTCATGGCAGAACTCCATTATGTCATTGGGGGTGGGGGCAATTTCAAAGCAAAATCCCACCGCCGTAAAGCCGTTTTGAGACTCCTACTGGAGTCTCCGTCCCATCTGCTGTGTCCAGTCATGAAAAACGGGGACAAATAATCCGCCCCACCATCCTGACCTAGAAATATATCACTCCTTCAATGTCACTGGATTAAAATCCTGGAATTCCATCCCTACTAATACCTTGGATGTACCTACACTACATGAACCGCAGCGGTTCAAGAAGACAACCTTCCTGCAGCAAATTAAGGATGAGCAATGAATGCTGGCTTAGCCAGCGATGCCCACATTCCATGTATGAAATTTTAAGTCAAATCGAAAATTAAAAGAACCTGTTCATCACTGCCTGACTGAAGTACAGGAGGAAAGAATGAGTCCTTCAGCAAGGCATTAGATGGACGATTGGATGGAATGGGTAAGTGGAATAGTAATGGGCTTAGTCCACGGAACATAGTTCCTGAGTTGATGCTGCTGTGGACAGGAGAAAAATATATTGGCTGGAATTCTCCGGCCGTTCATGCCCCGCTGCCAGTGAGACCAGAGAATTTGGCACTCAACCAAATCATCGTTCCCTGCAGTAGGACCAGAAAATCCCAGGTGCATGCGAGGTCGGAGAATCTGGCTCATTGTTGTAAAGGCCAGCAAGCCAGAGCTGAATAGTCCATATATGAGCATGCAAGAATGTCCTGGAAGTTTCACGTGGTTTTCAAGAAGGAACAGCTGCCCTAGTATGTTCTTCTGTCATATAACATAGAGGCACAATACACAGCTCATGAGAAAACTCAGAGACAAGGGACATAGCCTGTTGAAAGGAGTTGCACGCAAACACAATATTACACTGCACAGAACTGCCTGGAACATATAACCCTATCTTTTGCAGAATTCTATGCTGACCAGTCAATCAAAAGGTGCCACAATCCAAAGCACTCAAGATCCATTCAAAATGTTTGTTAATTCAGCTCACATTAGATTACAAGTCTTCACAAAGTGAATGCTGCATGGTGTGCAGGCAGAAAGTCTGGTAGGTTGTCTCAGTGCTCAGGAAAGATGGTGATGTAGTGCTAATGGCCTGGTAGTCCAGACATACAGGCTAATTTTTTTTTATTCATTCATGGGCGTCGCTGGCTGGCCAGCATTTATTGCCCACCCCTCGTTGCCCTAGGGAAGGCAATGGTGAGCTGCCTCTTGAAACGCTGCAGTCCATGTGCTGTGGGTTGGCCCACAATGCTGTTAGGAAGAGAATTCCAGGATTTTGACCCAGTGATTGCGAAGGAACGGCAATATATTTCCAAGTCAGGATGATGAGTGGCTTGGAGGGCAATTTCCAAGTGGTGGTGTTCCCATGTATCTGCTGCCCTTGTCCTTTTAGATGGTAGTGGTCGGGGGTTTGGAGGGTGCAGCCTCAGGAGCCTTGGCAAATTCCTGCCGTGCATTTTGTAATTGGCGCACACTGCCGCTGTTTGTTGGTGGTGGAGGGATCGAATGTTTGTGGATGGGGTGCCAATCAATTAGGCTGCTTTATCTTAGATGGTGTTAAGCTTCTTGAGTATTCTTCCTGTCTGTGTCTGTCTGTCTGTCTCTCACTTTCTCTCTCTCTCCATCTCTCTCTCTCTCTGTCTCTTTCACTTTCTCTCTCCCTCTTTTTCTCTCGCTCACTTTCTCCCTGTATCTGCATCTGTCTCTGGCTTTCTTTCTCTCTCTCTCTCTTTTTATCCCTCTCACTTTCTTCCTGTCTCCATGTCTGTTTTTCTGTCTCTCCCGTTTTCTGTCTCTCTCTTTCTCTGTCTTATTCTTTCAACCTCTGTGCCTCTAATTCCTTTATTTTTTGTTCTGTTTTGCCTGGCTCCATCTCTCTGCTTTATTTTTCTCTGATTTTTTGTGCAATTTGCAATCGGCTAAAACCTGAGCTTGGTGCACGTTCCAGCTTCTGGGAATCCTAAGGGCTCTGCAGTATCACAGTAGTGGTCTGTGTCCCATACGTTACTCGTCTCAACCAATACAGCGGGAGAAGTGTGAGGCAGTCTGCAATGTCCAAGTAACTAGCTAAATGTCTTTAACACTGAACTGTAATGAGTTTCACAGTGCAGCATGATTCATGATCTTAATTAAATGCCTGGATTGGAGCCAAAAGAATTCAGCTGAACAAAAGTGACCAGAGCCAATTGGAAGTAGTGCTTGGGAAATTTGCTTACTGGCAAGTAAATTGAGGAAAGCCCTCAGTACAGTCATCCTTCATCCTGTCAAAACATGTTTAAATCATTTATTGATCCCAAAGTCAGAAGGTCAATAATAACACCCAGTCCCCTGTCAGAACAAAAGAAGCTCTTCAATACCACTGTATGGGCAGGATGTAAACTAGTCAAAGCTTTGTAAAGACAGTATCTGATTCACTGGCTCACTCATTAGACCAGGCCTCTGGGTTGTTCATCTAGTAACATCACCATTACACTACTATACCCAAATCTGGAGGCAAATTATTAAAGCACCAAAGAATTGGGTGAAACATTGTAACCAGAGTTATGACAGGAGACTAGAGAACCCAATAAAAATAGTTTCTTATTTCTTTCCCCCCTCCTAATGGCTGTTTGACATCCAGTCCCTATGCAAAACAAATGGTGGTGTTTTTTAATATTAAAGATACTGCATCAATGAAAATTGGCATGTTTGTGGTAATGCCATAACATCCAACAGGTTTGCTACTGTCATTAGGGAAGGAAACTTTCCATCCTTGCCTAATTTGATTCCATGTAGCTCGAAGTTCCAACCACATAATTAATTATAAAATAACCTCTGAACTGCTCTAGCAAGCCACTCAATTGTAAAGAACAACTAAGGTTGGGCAATAAATTACAGTCTACCAGTGACAGTAGGTCCCAATAAATAATCATTAAACTGTATCAGCTTTTGAGTAAATCCAATCATTAAACTGGAATAATTCATGATCAAGTCTAATCATTAAACTGGGTCAGTTATTGAGGGAATTCAATCAGCAACTGTACCAATTATTAGATGATTCTAATCATAACACTTGTTTAACTATTGACTGAATCCAATCATCAAATCACAATTATTAAAGAATTAAATTGGATTAATATACAAGTTAACTTATTAAACTGGGTCAATTACTGAATTAATCCAATTATTAAACTGGGTTTATTCCTGAGTGAATTCTCAATCATTTGATCATGGGTCCAAGCATTAAACAGAATCAATTGTTGAATGAATCTAATCATTAAACTGGGTCAATTAATAACAAATCCAGCCATTAATCGGAATCAAATATTGATCAGGTCCAATTGTTGAACTAGATGAACATGTCAGCAACTCCAATTATTGATTTAAATTCAGCTATTAAGCTGGATACATTATTGAGTGAATGTATTAATTAAACTGTATAAATTATTGAATATGTCTGATTATTAAACTGGATCAATTAGTGAATGAATCAAATGGATCAATTATGATTGTGTGCAATCATTTAACTATTATTTACTGATTCCAATCATCAATATATGAACAAGCTCAATCATTAAACTGGATCAATTATTGCATGAGTTAAATAGTTAGGATCAATTAATTCCATAAGCAAGTCCACACCTTAAACTAATTAATTGTTGAATGAATCTAATCATTAATTTGGGTTAATTAATATGAATTCAATGATTAAAATGCATCAATTAATAAGTGTTTCTAATTGTTAACTTTTAATTCACAAGCAAGGCTAATTAAACTGGGTCAATTATTGAGTGAGACACTTGTAAAATAAGGTTAATTATTGAAAGAATCCTATCTGTAACTGGGTCAATTCCTTACTGAATCCTTATTAAACTGGATCAGTTCTTGGATGAATCTAACCTTAAACTGGGTTGATTAATGGGAAAGTCCAGTTATTAAACTGGATCACATTTGAGCAAATCCAATCATGAAATTGGTTCAAAATTGAGTCAATGCAATCATTAATGATTGGTTAGTTAACAGTGAGACTAGTCATTGAACTGGGTGAATTATTGCGGGGGACCAATCTTTCAACTTGGTTTAACAAGGCTCCCCTCCACCTCACTTGACTCTCATGCTCTTCAGTACCATTAGAATACAAATCCTCAGTAATTCCATATCTGTCTTAACCTCTTTCACTTCCATGTCTCTCTCCCCATGAAGAGTATTCTAAAAGCTGATCTCTATAACAGTATGTTCGGTTCTTTTCCTCTGCCCATAATCTTGCTTGTTTGCTGTCGAGAGTTCTCCTCCCTTCTAAAGCGGTCTGATGCATTTGCCCATGTGAGATCTGCTCTGAAATTCAAGATGCTGCCTTGACAGCCGTGTTATGCTGATAGATTACCAATCCTTTCCATTCCAACCGGCTATCAATCACTTGACTTGTTATTTTTGCCTGTGTGCCAAGCTTACAAGTTCAACCTTGGACAACATGCATTCAGGATAGTGTGTACTAATAGAGTTGGATCTATATCACAAGTCCACATAGAGAGCTCCTTCTAACACCAGGGGACAAAAACTGGAATTTTGATGACACAGTCCAGTTGCTGAAATGCCAAGGCCCTAATGTTTCAACTGCAAGCAAGCAACTGTCTTTAATTATTCTTTTTTTACACAAAGTACCTGCTTTTTAGAGGACAGTTGTACTCATTGGATTGAGGGGAATTTATGCTAGGAATGGAATGCATCCCACTTCAGGCAGCCAGTATACCTATCAAGTATTCCAAAGTCATATACAGCTCTGGGTCAGATAAACAGTAAAGCTTGCTTAGCAGTGTCCCGTTAACACACTCAAGGCAGAAACATCATAGATTAGTTATAGATTGACCTTTTTTCTGTATCATATTCACTCCAGGGTTTGAGACAAAAATCCAGGCTGGCACTTCAACGCCGTAACATGGAATGATGTAATGTTTCATCCTTCCTTTATCCACCTGATTTCCCTTTGGACTTTTCTAGTGATCCAGGTAAATATTAAAGATCCCTTGTCATTGTTCAAAAATATGCAAGATGTCCTGATTAACGATTTGCCATCCACCGAGATCAGGTTCACCAGCCACATCAACATCTGTTGCATAATTTGACTCCCTCCTCTTGAACAGTCAAAGCACTGGTAGATGGTTCAAGGGATATTAAATATTTACATTCATTCTAAGGTGGGCATTGCTGTATTTATTTCCCATTCCTAAGCCTTCTCCTTGACCTGATAATGGTTTGAAACAGTTACTTGATAGACTATTTCAGAGGATACTGACGAGTCAAGTTGGAGCTGGGGTCACATATTGGTTGAGAGCTAGGAAGGACAACAGATTTACTTCCTTAAGGAGTCTGAATCAATAAAGCAATCCAGTAGTTCATGATCACTTTTACAGATGAGTGTTTTTTAAACCTGCATTCAAATTCTCCAACTTTGAGAATGTAACTTCAACGTATAGTGTTATTAGTTCAGGATTCTGGATTAGTAGTTCATTAATAGAACTGCTACACTATACTTTATTGTGAGCTTCAAATCAGAGCAGTACACCCATGTACCGAACTGAGGAACCCAGCTCCTGAACTCATTGAGCTCTGGACTTGCGGAAGAGCTGAGGTGGCTGCGCCTTGGAGTTTGAACGGCCATTTGGAACGATTTGTCTGATGTGTGATTCATTATTGATTAAAACGAACCCATTTGGCACAGAGCCCAGCAGTGTTTTTCAAGCAGCTTGCTAACCTTGAGTGCTTAGTGGGATGGCCTCACTCACTGAGGCTGATGCCCCTAATTAATCAAACACATTCACACACCCAAGTACTCAGCTGCAGTAAGTCTGATTTAAATAGAAGGTGGAGGAAATTGGGTCCCTCATTTGTTTTCAGTTTGCTGTTAAGATTCAGACATGTGCTTAATAGATACTGTAGAGAATCTGTTAAAGGAAACTTCAGTATCCATGTATGATATTATTAGAATCCTTGACATCTTGATCTGTCCCTATCTCTCCCTTTGTTTTTCATCTGTGAATAGGCTTTGCCAACCCTATTTGAGCGTAATGCTCCAGGTTTGATCACATGATATTTTTCCACCATTTGCCAATTTGGTTTGATAATATTTGTGCAGAGTAGCATTTTTGGAAATAAATGACAAAAGTTAAAGGAGAAGCCCATTTTGTCATGCATTCTGTTTTATTGTAACCATCCTATCTGTTGTAATATCATGGTTTCATAGCATCATAGAATCTTAATGCACTGAAGAAGGCCATTCAGCCCATTATGCTTGTGCCAGCTCTTTGGAAGAATTACTAATTAGTCTCCTTCTCTTTTTCCATAGTCCTTCAGATTTGTACGGTGCATCAACATTTTTAAGCTTATTATTACAAACCTGAGAAGATGCCCGAATCCAAGTCATTTCCTGAAATTTAAGAGTTGTGTGTTATTATAGAATTAGAGAAAGTTACATCATAGGGAGTGGCTGAACTGGCTATTTGAAAGAGCAGTCATGCTTAATTCCATATATAACCAATAATATGGTAGTTTATGTTGCAAAAATCATAATTTGTCCAGTTTTGCCTCATGAACACTGATTGCTTTTGTACATGCAAAATGCAAAGGTCTCATATTGGCTGAATATTATTTCATATGAATTTGTTTACACTAAACAAATATTTATTGAAGATTTGTCATGTTATCGAGTGTTTTTAACTGGAAAATGAGATCAGATTGTAATCAGCTCTTTATTTGTAGATTACCATAATCAATCTTACCCTTATTCCATTTTGGACTCGGCTCAGACCTGGCGATCTCACCTGTGCCATTCTCCAAGTGGTAACCATTTTGCACGGTATACCACAAACCTCCTTAAGTTCTCTTTCACAGCCCTGGTGGAAGGATAGGCTTGGCACAGGAATGTGAAGTAGTCATGGAGGGAGCCATATGACTGCAAACTCCATCTCCATATTTTCTCTCCAGTTGATTTTGGAGACTCTCCCCAACAACCTCAGTGTTGGCAGTCTTTTCTGTTCTCATTCTCTCTAGGTTTCTCCCTTCCTGTACCTTTTGTTTCTCTTCATCTTTTAGATGTGACACCAAGCTAAGGTCCCATCTGTGCTCTTGAGTGGACATTAAATATCCCGCTGGTACTATTTCGAAGAGCAGTGACATTCTCCCTGCTGTTCTGGCCAATATTTATGCCTCAATCAACATCACTTACAAAAAAAAAGATGATCTGGTTATTTATTACATTTATGTCTTTGGGACTTTGCTGTGAGACTGAACCAAGGTTGACTCTTCGAGAGATAACATAGAATATAAATGTGACTTTGGGAGGAAATTACGCTCTTTGCAGTACTGCCTGTGCATACGGTATATAATAAACATATTGCCCCTTTTACCTTGGCTAACATTGACTTCTGCGTAAATTCCAGCATTAGCATAATATAATATAACATGGCTTCTGTTAGCACATCTTGGTTGGCCTTTAGGCAGGATGCTATAATTGACCTCAGAGCCCTAGGCTAGGTTGGGGAGATCAGCAGAGGCTTCTGCTCCTGATCACTAGATAAGGGTCCAATCTGGAAAGCCTAAAAAAGAGGCCATCCTAAGAGCATAAGAAATAGGAGCAGGAGTGGACCATTCTGCCCTTCAAACCTCCTCTGCTATTCATTAAGAACATGTTGTGCTATGTCTACCATCTACATGATGTACTGCAGCAACTCCCCAAGGTTTCTTCGACTGCACCTTCCAAACCTGTGACCTCTACCACATTGAAGGACAAGGGCAGCAGATGCATGGGTACACCACCACCATCTGCAAGTTCCCTTCCATACCACACGCCATCCTCACTTGGAACTATATCACAGTTCCTTTCCTCTCACTGGATCAAAATCCTGGAACTCTCTCCCTGACAGCAGTGTGTATGTACCTACACAACATGGACTGCAATGGTTCAGGAATGTGATTTACCATCATCATCTTCAGGGTAATTTGAGATGTGTGATAAATGCTGGCTTAGTCAGTGATGCTCACAGCCCTTGAAATAATTTGTTTATTTTTAAATCCCTTTTTCTGCCCAAACCCATATTCCTTGGTTATCTTTCTGGCCAAAAATCTATCACTCCTAGTTTTAAATATACTTAATGACTGAGCATCAATAGCCACCTGGGGCAGAGAATTCTAACAATTCACAACCCTCTGAGTGCAGAACTTTCTCATTTTATTGCTAAATGGTCAATCCTCTTATCCAGTAACTATGACCATAGTTCTAGATTCTCCAGCCAAGGTAAACAGCCTCTCAATGTCTAGAATGCTGGCTGGAACGCCGAAAAGAACTCATTGCTCTTCTTCAAATAGTGCAATGAACGGATGAGAATTGTTGTACCCATTGGCGCACACACAATTACCTGACCACTCAATACTGTGTGAAGAGTTTCAGATGTTTACCACTCCCTGATGCACTATTCCTTTAGCATGTGTCAAATAGAACATGCTCAGCTGGCCTGCACCCTACCGTCGAGCTCCCTGGCAACCTGCACTGCGTCAGCTCTCCCATGAAGAATGGCCACTTGCGGGGGGTGGGCAGCAGCATCCAATGGACTGCAGTCTTGAGATAGTCAGCACCTTCAAAAGAGGAGAAATAAAGGGGAAAATTGAGGTTGTGCCTCAGCTGCAGTTAGCTGAAAGTGTAATTTATAGATAGTTGATTTTGTAATCAAACGTCTATTCATTTAAAAAGATCGAGGACAGTGAGAGGACTCATTTGTTCTGTATTAATAAGTATAAACACTGTGTCCATCCTTATCAAAAATGTACTGTTAAATCACTATTCTTGTAGAACAAGATTTATCCCTTGATCTAGGATTCCAACATACAGGAGGTTATTTTGGTGAAAAGGCGAAACCAGACAAAATGCTGTACAACCTCAATGAACGCTAGCAGGCAATTTAAGTAGCATTCAGCTGCCTAACAATCCTCTAGGCTGCTGTTCCTTGCTGAAGCTTTAAGTCAGCTGTTAAGGTGGCATCTTGCACTAAATATGGGCTAAACCATTGCTTCAGCTTAAGATCCCATCTTGGCTACTTTGGCAGTTCTTTAGTGCTTAAAGTATCAAGGGCAATTGCCAACCCTGCAATGAAGTACAAATGTGAGGAAGATAAAGAAATTGAGGGGAGGAGGATGAGAGGGAGGGAAACACTCGGTCAGAGAAAGTGACATCTGAAAGAATAGATAATTAAAATAGGGTGAGAAAGGGAGATGAAGAGACAAAAATAAGATGTGATGGACAGAGAGGAGGAAGACAGTGAACAAGTGATGGGGAGAGGGGAAGAGATGTAATGAGAGAAAGAGGCAGGCAGAGAGGAGAGTCATCAATAGAGTAAGACAGATATTTCTTCTAGAGCTTTGTTACCATTAACTCCACATCAGTTGTTCTTTGACCCTTTCTGAAGCCACATTGACTCTCTGGCAGCAGATCTTGGTCAAGAAGTTGCACCAAGCACTTCAGAAGGATCCTGGTGAAGATTTTATCAGTGATGGAGAGGATTAAAATTCCTCTATGATCTTCGCAAGATTCGTGATTTTATTTCTGGTTGTATGTCTTGTGTGTTAGTTGTTTGCTCCCACATTAACTGAAAATGTTCAGTGAGTTTCTTGACCAAGATTGACTGACAGCCTTGTTGATCTTCACTGGGATAACAGCTTCTGCAGCTTTGTCATTAGGCAGGAAATTGATTGCATTCATCACTTCTAACAGTATGGGAGGATCATCAAGCGAGCAGTTGATCTCAACCTGAAGCAGCTTGTGGATTGCTTCTGAATTGATGGATGAAGGCCATTTGAGGATGTGGTTAAAGTGCTCTGCCCACCTTTCTAGAATTTGGGATTTTTCTGTGAGCAGTGTTGATTGGTGACGAGTCAATCAACTGGGGACCATAGACAAATTTCAGAACAGCATAGTATCTCTTCCAGTGTTTGTGGTCTGCATATGACTGACGGCTGTCTGCCTTCTGATTCAGTCAAGTCCCTGTATCTCTCTCTGAGCTGGCAATGGATAGTCCTGCAAATGTTTTGGTATGCATCATGCTTGGATAGTGATGACTTGTCATTCAGCTAAACCCTGTAGAGGTTATGTTTCTCCTCCAGTTAGTTGTTCTGGGATCACCTCATTGTTTTCATTAAACCAAGCTTGATGATTACGAGAGGTGGGGCCAAGGGCCTCTCAAGCAGTGGAATACACTATACCCCCGAAGATCAGCCAGTGCAGTGAATGTTCATTTTCACTGTACACAATTGACTCTTAAGTTTCTTAGAGAGATTCTTTCATCACTGCCTGTCTGAGCCTTGGGGTGTGCCTGGCCCTTTATGCCCTGGGATGTCTAGAGGGATAGTTCTTGTTTTAGCTTTGAAATTATAAGAGGGGTGGCCAGTGCTGCACTTTCATTGCACACACATCCTGCCTGTCCCTCTGCCTGGTAGTCGATCAGATGCCAATGCATAGAATGAAGATGTATCCAAGACATCATATTGTGATAAGGGAGTCAGAAAACCGTGTTGATCGTTAAGAGCTCATGCTCAGCATGTATCTTCAGCAAGAGGCGACCATTGATGCTTCAACTGTCAACTCAGATTTTCCGATGACCCCTTCTTCCCATGCTTAGTAATCTGCACGAACCAAACATTGATGTCACCAAGAATGATTAGCTCGTCTGACTTTGACACAATAGCAATCAAGAAGGAGGTCATCATAAAATTTATCCTTGACTTCATCAGGATTGGCCATGGTAGGGGATGTACACACTGATGAGAGTTGCTTGCCTGGTGTTTTGCAGGGGGAGTTTAAGCACCATCAGACAATCATGAACACCTTTGAGAAGGCAAGTCAACTTACTGATAAAATAATTCATGATAGAAAAACGCTTTGCCAACTTTGCACCTTTCTTCTTTTCGACAACCACACCAAAAGAATGTGTAATATGCACCGATTTCCTTAAGCTAACCCTCCCCAGGTGGATAAGTCTTGTTGAGAGTGGTGATCTGGACATTGTAGCTAGGGGCTTTCTACTGACGAGAACAATTCTTCCCCCAAATCTGTCAGCTGTGGTGGTGTTCATGTGGGTGTACACGTTCCATACACCAGTGGTGGCTGGTGTCACCTTTGCTTCCTTTTTGAAATTGGCCTATGACCCTGTTGAATCTCTGCCAGCTGCTGTCTGCTGGCCAGGGAGGTGAAGCAGACATTGTTTAGGGTATATTTTCTAGCCCCTGTTGTATACTAGGGAGATGAGCATTGTGGTCCTGAAAAGGGCTTCTCGGTCATTAGGGAGTTTCTCTTCTGCTTCCTCCTTGTGAAAAACAATACCTGTATGCAGGTTTGTGGCTACAGCTCCTAATGAGTTAGCACTTATGTTGTTTATCCATTGCCACAGGACTTATTACAGATGATAGAAAGATGATGAACATTATTTGCGCTTGAATTGAATTATAGTGAGGGAGAGTTGTACATTGTCAGCCTCACTCTCTCGTCCTGGCCTTTCTTGGTCGATGATAAGGTGAGTCTAGGTGACTGGAGAGAGATCTGGATGCAGTGGGAGACCAGGATGCCATCTGTGCATTTTTAAACTCTACATATTCCACAATATTATGCCGACCCACCTGAAAGACTGTTGGGTGTCAGATTTGTCTCATCCATCCGATCCCTGGAATCAGTCTTCGCATGCCAGGATTGACAAATTGCTGAATGTAGGAGTCCTAATGGCTACTCTCACCTAGTTTGGCCCACCTGCAGTGTGGCTGTTGTTGCATGACAACAACTCCCTGGAGCCACAGTTGAGAACTGGGTGAAAGTGAGAATTGATACAGGATGAGACACTCCAAAGAGTGAAGTGAGCCTACTTATGGGAGGTGTTACCCTTCTCCTGTGCCCCAGACAGACGTGACCTCTACACAACATTTATTGATCTGACCAAGACCTTTGACACAGTCAGCTGTGAGGTCCTTTGGAAGGTACTGGAGAAATTTGGCTGCTCTGAGAAATTCATCACAACAGTTAACAGTTCCATGATGACATGCTCACATGTGTCCTGTATGACGGTAAATCTTTTGACCACCCTAGTCACTAATGAAGTTAAACAGGGCTGTGTGCTAGGGCCAACCCACTTTAGTATGATGTTCTTTTTCATGCTCTCCGATGCCTTACATTAGTGATCCTAGCATCAAAATCAGATATTCCATGGATGGGAATCTGCTCAGTGTGAGACGTCTCCAGGCAAAGACCAGGGTCTCCATGGACATACTTTGCGATTTTCTGTTTGCTGATGGCTATGCACTAGCTACCAGTTCAGAGCTGGACATGTAATGTCATATCATAGTCATAGAGGTTTACAGCGTGGAAACAGGCCCTTCGGTCCAACTTGTCCATGCTGCCCTTTTTCTTTAAACCCAGAAGCTAGTCGTAATTGCCCACGTTTGTGACTCTATACCCATTTTACTCATGTAACTGTCTAAATGCTTTTTAAAAGACAAAATTGTACCTGCCTCTACTACTACTACCTCTGGCAGCTTGTTCCAGACACTCTCCACCCTCTGTGTGGAAAAAATTGCCCCTCCGGACCCTTTTGTATTTCTCCCCTCTCACTTTAAACTATGCCCTCTAGTTTTAGACTCCCCTCCCTTTGTGGAAAGGTATTGACCATCTAGCTGATCTATGCCCCTCATTATTTTATAGACCTCTATAAGATCAGCCCTCAGCCTTCTATGCTCCAGAGAAAAAAGTCCCAATCTATCCAGCCTCTCCTTATAACTCAAACCATCAAACATCCTAATAAATCTTTTCTGCGCTCTTTCTAGTTTAATAATATCCTTTGTATAATAGGGTGACCAGAACTGTACACAGTATTCCAAGTGTGGCCTTGCCAATGTCTTGTGAAACTTCAACAAGACGTCCCAACTCCTGTATTCAATGTTCTGACCAATGAAACCAAGCATGCTGAATGCCTTCTTCACCACTCTGTCCACCTCTGACTCCACTTTCAAGGAGCTATGATCATGTACCCCTAGATCGCTTTGTTCTGTAACTCTTCCCAACACCCTACCATTAACTGAGTAAGTCCTGCCCTGGTTCAGTCTACCAAAATGCATCACCTCACATTTATCTAAATTAAACTCCATCTGCCATTCGTCAGCCCACTGGCCCAATTGATCAAGATCCTGTTGCAATCCGCGATAACCTTCTTCACCGTCCACCATGCCACCAATCTTGGTGTCATCTGCAAACTTACTAACCATGCCTCCTATATTCTCATCCAAATCATTAATATAAATGACAAATAACTGAGGCACACCATTGGTCACAGGCCTCCAGTTTGAAAAACAATCCTCTGGCTTCTGTCATTAATTCAATTTTGTATCCATTTAGCTACCTCACCCTGGATCCTGTGAGATTTAACCTTATGCAACAATCTACCATGTGGTACCTTGTCAAAGGCCTTGCTAAAGTCCATGTAGACAACATCAACTGCACTGCCCTCATCTATCTTCTTGGTTACCCCTTCAAAAAACTCAATCAAATTTGTGAGACATGATTTTCCACTCACAAAGCCATGCTGACTGTCCCTAATCAGTCTTTGCGTCTCTAAATGCCTGTAGATCCTGTCTCTCAAAATACCTTCCAACAACTTACCCACCACAGATGTGAGGTTCACTGGCCTGTAGTTCCCAGGCTTTTCCCTGCAGCCCTTTTTAAACAAAGGCACAACATTTGCCACCCTCCAATCTTCAGGCACCTCACCTGTGACTATCGATGATTGAAATATCTCTGCTAAGGGATCCGTAATTTCCACCCCAGCCTCCCACAATGTCCTGGGATACACTTCATCAGGTCCAGGGGATTTATCTATCTTGATGCGCTTTAAGACTTCCAGCACCTCTTTCTCTGTAATATGTAGACTCCTCAAGACATCACTATTTATTTCCCCAAGTTCCCTGACATCCATGCTTTTTTCAACAGTAAATATTGATGAGAAATATTCATTTAGGATCTCCCCATCTCTTGTAGATCCGCACATAGATTACCTTGTTGATCCTTAAGAGGCCCTACGCTCTCCCTAGTTACTCTTTTGGCCTTTATGTATTTGTAGAAGCTCTTTGGATTCTCCTTTGCCTTATCTGCCAAAACAATCTCGTGTCCCCTTTTTCCCTCCTGATTTCTCTCTCGACTCTACTCCTACACCCCCTATACTCCAAGGGATTCACTTGATCCCAGCTGCCTATCATGTCATGTGCCTCCTTTTCTTTCTTGACCAGGGCCTCAATATCCCGAGTCATCCAGGGTTCTCTACTTCTACCAGCCTTGCCCTTCACTCTAAGAGGAATGTGCTTACCCTGAACCCTAGTTAACACACTTTTGAAAGCCTCCCACTTACCAGACGTCCCTTTGCCTTCCCACAGACTCCCCCAATTAACTTTTGAAAGTTTCTGCCTGTACCATCAAAATTGGCCTTGCCCAATTTAGAATTTTAACTTTTGGACCAGATCTATCATTCTCCATAGCTATCTTAAAACTAATAGAATTATGGTCACTGGTCCCAAAGTGATCCCTCACTAACACTTCTGTCACCTGCCCTTCCTTATTTCCCAAGAGGAGGTCAAGTTTTTCCCCCTCTCTAGTCGGGCCATCCACTGAATGAGAAATTCCTCCTGAATACACTCAACAAATTTCTCTCCATCCAACCCTCTATTACCATGGCTGTCCCAGTCAATGTTGGGAAAGTTAAAATCCGCTACTATTACCACCATATTTTTCTTGGAGCTGTCTGTAATCTCCTTACATATTTGCTCCTCAATTTCCCGCTGACTATTTGGGGGCCTATAGTACAAATCTAGCAAAGTAATTTCCACCTTCTTATTTCTCAGTTCTACACATATATACGCAGTGGCTGAACCCTCGGATATATCCCTTCTCAGTACTGTCGTACTGTTTTCCCTAATCAAAAGTGCAACTCCCCCTTCTCTCTTAACACCTGTTCTATCTTTCCTATAGTATCTGTACCCTGGAACATTGAGCTGCCAGTCCTGTCCCTCCCTTAGCCATGTTTCAATAATTGCTATAATATCCCAGTCCCATGTACCCATCCATGCCCTGAGTTCATCTGCCTTGCCTGTCAGGCCTCTTGCATTGAAATAAATGCAGTTTAATCTGGACTTCCCTTGCTCTGTCTTGCTTTTGCCTGACCTGTCTGGTACTAGGATTACTGACACTGCCTTTACTACTTAATGTGCTCTCTTTAACTTCTATGCTGTCCTCAACCTTCTCTTCTGTCTCCCTACTGCTTTGGGTCCCAGCCCACTGCCAGACTAGTTTAAATCCTCCCAAGTGGCTCTCGCAGATCTCCCTGCCAGGATGTTAGTCCCCCTCCTGTTCAGGTGTAACCCATCCCTCTTGAACAGGTCACCCCTTCCCCAGAAAAGATCCCAATCATCCAAAAATCTAAATCCCTGCTTCCTGCACCAGCTCTCAAGCGCCACATTCATCTGCCTAATCTTCCCTTTCCTACTCTCACTAGCACGTGGCACTGAGGTCCCGCACTTTATCCTTCTGCCTAATCTCTATATTCACACTTCAGGACCTTTTCGTACCTATGGTGTTGGTACCCATATGTACAATGACCTCTGGCTGCTCATCCTCCCCCTTAAGAACATCCTGCAACTGCTCAGAGATGCCCTTGACCCTGGCACCAGGGAGGCAACACACCATCTTGGAGTCTCAATCGCGGCCACAGAAACTCCTGTCTGTGCCTCTAACTAGCGAGTCCCCTATTACTATTGCTCGCTTGCTCTTTGCCCAAGCTTGCTCTACAGCAGAACCAGCTGTGGTGTCACAGGCCTGGCTGCTGCTGATATCTCCCCTGACAGGCTATCTCCCTCAACACTATCCAAAACGGTATACCTGTTTGAAAGGGGATTAGCCACAGGGGACTTTTGCACTACCTGCCTGCCTCTCCTAGCGGTCACCAATCTACCTGACTGAATCTGTGGTGTGACAACCTCCCTGTAACTAGTTCCTATCACACTCTCTGCCTCCCGTATGCTTCGCAGTGCCGCTCCAACCGAACAATGCGGTCTGTGAGGAGCTGCAACTGGACACACTTCCTGCAGACAAAGTTGTCAGGGAGACTAGATTGCTTCCTAATTTCCCACATCTGGCAGGAGGAGCATACCACAGCCCTAACTGCCATACTGCCCTCATACAGATAAAAGGATAAAAGAATCTCAACTCACCTTTCCCTTGCTTGTGGTTCCCCCGATGACTTTCTTTTTGGTTAGAGGAGGAGGTAGGGAGGGAAACAGTGAAGTAGTGTTTGGGGTTTAACTGTCCCTTTACAACAGCTCCTCCACAAACCACCTTCTGGTCGCAGTGACTGCGCCTATGCAAATCTTACCTGCAACAGCCAATCATCTTTGCTGCTCTGCTGCCCTCACCTGGACACTTGCCTTCACAACTGTCCCTTTACAACAGCTCCTCCACAAACCACCTTCTGGTCGCAGTGACTGCGCCTATGCAAATCTTACCTGCAACAGCCAATCATCTTTGCTGCTCTGCTGCCCTCACCTGGACACTTGCCTTCACACTAAGATGGAGGGTGTCTTCTGGAAATCCACCTTCTAGTCGCAGTGACTGCGCCTGTGCAAGTCTTACCTGCAATAGTCAATCACCTTTGCCGCTCTGCTGCCCTCACCTGGACTTGCATGTGACAACTTTGTCCTTACAACCAACACAAATGTCCCAGCCTGCTGCAGGAAAGCCCCATTTCAAGCCCAAGGCATTGCTACTCTAGTTCTAAGAATGGTCTTGACAAGATGGATATTGAAAGGATGTTTCCTCTTGTGGGAGAGTCCAGAACTAGGGGGCACTGTTTTAAAATTAGGGATCATCCTTATAGGACAGAGAAAAGGAGAAATATTTTCTCTCCGAGGGTCGTGCTACTTTGGGACTCTGCCACACAAGGCGGTGGAGGATCATTGAATATTTTTGAGGCAGCGGTAGATAGATTCTTGTTAGAAAAGGGAATCAAAAGTTATTGGGGGTAGATGGGGAACGTGGAACTTCACACACACTGATCAGCCATGCCTCCTTCTGTTCCTACTTCATATTTTCGTATGTAATTCAAATGAGACAGAAATAGATAAACAATAAGGGGAGACAGTAGCAGAGTGGTAATGTAATTGGATGGGTAATCCAGAGGCCCAGGCTAATGCTTTGGGGACACAAGTTCCAATCTCACCATGGCAGCTGATAGAATTTAAATTCCATTAATAAAAAGGATTGAAAGCTAGTCCCAGTGTTGGCGATTGTGAAACTGTAATCGATTGTCATGAAAACCTATCTGGTTTCACTAATGTCCTTTAAGGACGGAAATCTGCCGTCCTCATCTGATCTGGCCTATATGTGACTCCAGACCCATAACCGTGTAGCTGACTCGTAAATGGCCTAGCAAGCTACTCGATTTAAGGGCAGTTAGGGCTATGCAACGAATGCTGGCGATGCCCACATCCCAAAAAACAATTTTTAAATAAATAAGTGCACAAAGAAGGAATACGAATAAAAGAGACAATTACAGTCATTTTAATCTTTAGATAATTTTTCCATATTTTTAAAGTGAGAATTTCAAATGTCAGTGTACTTCTGTGTCCCTTCATTATCCTACATTGTGTCCATGAGCACTCATGGGACTGACTGACTGCACACCTATTAGCTGAGAGTCTGATTAATTAGATACCAAATCTTTTCAACAGCTTCTTAATTAAAGGGCCAGGGGAAAGTCATCAGGTCCCTGGATCATCAGATATGGTGCAAGGTGAATAAGGTGCTATCATGCTTTGTTTCCTCATGTCAAGATTAAGAGTGTAGATGGCAGAATTCCTTGATTGTATTGAATTCTTGTTCTAGTGCCTGACCCATTAAGATAGCAATGGTGAGGAAGGGCCACCAGTCGCAGAGACAGGAAGGGAATGAATTTAGCCACCAGGGTTATGTCAGAGGACTTCCCCATCCTCTGATCTCTATCAGTGTGTGGGACCAGAATAGCAATGCTTTGGTTATTCCAGCCAATCCAAGCTCATCTCTAACCATACATCATCACGTTTGAACATACCGTGCCATTTCTTTATCTTTGCTGTGCCTATGTGCTGGAATTCTATACATAACCCCAACATAGAAGCACTATCATCATAACCACTGTGGTGGTTCAGTGAGAAGGTCCACAATCCCCTTCTCAAGGACAGTTGAGGTTGGGCAATAAAAGCCAGATTTACCAACAATGCTGATATCCTGAGAAATATGTAGCGGGAGCGTTGCTCTGTATCAAAACCGTGGTACATCTGTCCTGGGAATGTTTGAGGCTGAAAAGTGCTTACTGAGATCGAAAAAGTTCCATTTCACGCACCCAGATAAATATAAAATGGGTGGCATGGTGACAGTGGTGAGCATTGCAGCCTCACAGCACTAGGGATCTGGGTTCGATCCCCAGCTTGGTCGCTGTGCAGAGTCTGCTCATTCTCCTTGTGTCTGTGTGGGTTTTCTTCGGGTCCTCCGGTTTCCTCCCAAAGTCCAAAAGACATACCGGTTAGGCGCATTGGCCATGCTAAATTCTCCATCAGTGTACCCAAATAGGCGCCGGAGTGTGGCAACTATGGGATTTTCACAGTAACTTCATTGCAATGTTAATGTAAACCTACTTATGACACTAATAAATAAACTTAAAACTTTAAAATTAAGAAAGCTGGTTGGGAAAGAGAAGGGTCTCTTTCCTTTGGGTGCTGGCGACTCCAGCAATCCAACCTTCTGCCAGGTCATTGAATAATGAACAGAACGTTCATCTAATCAAAGGCAGTGCATCTCTCACGTTTAGTCTCATTCAATTCAATTGCCTGTCTTTGCACTGACAGGAATTTTAAAAACATGATTTCCTTTCTCTCTGTGAATTGGCGACAGTGTAAGACGTTGCAGAATGGCACCAGCTGTGGCACGTTGTATTAACCATCTGCAGCAGCAGGCAAAACACTTCCAATGTCATGGAATCCAGTACTGCCAAAAGGGAAACCTATACTGGGAAAAAAAAACACATGCGCAATTGAGGGATATTGAGAAGAGGTGAGGAAGGTGCTGAGCCAGTGATTGTGGACACTTCTTATTTTTTGTTCATTCTGAAGCAAAGATTTGCTTAAGGAGCAGAAAACTGATTTAATATCTCAAAGTTGTTGTACCGAAGATGGGTTTGCCATGTTCAGCTTATGGGAACCGATGGAAACTAAATGCTTGTATGCCAAACAGTGGCTTGTGTTACATAATCGATAGTGATGGTTTGCATCAAAGTTGCGTTTCCTGTGGAATGTGTACTGGTCATTGCAGTTTCTCTCGTTCTGATTAGAATTGATATAGATGTTGGAACTGAGACTGGCTTTGGGATTGGTATTACAGCTGGGATTGTGGCCAAGCAGTGAGAGACACCAGGATAATCTAGGATTAAGACTGATATTTAGATTGGAATTGGGATTAAAACTGTAATCACTGTGCAAGAGCCCACGATCTGTAGACTGTACTTGGAAGAGGGATTTGTCTTTCTCACATAACCAAATTATATTTAAGTGAAAATCTGTGACATAAACTGGATGTACACAGCTCAGATTTACTAATCTCATCATGTCCCAGTGGAGACAGCGTGCCAGGGTTCCCTGTGAAAAGAAAGAATCATAGTAAGCGACTTTGAGGGACAATGGGTGAAGTTAGGCAGCTGGGATTGAAAGGTGAGGAGAATGTGTGTGGCTGGGTTTAGGGATGTGGGAGAAGCTGGGTAGGTGGCATTGGGGAGAAGGTGAATGGGTGAGATTTCAGGATAAGAGATAAGTTGGATAGGTGATGATGATATGAGGGAAAGTGAGAAGGTGGGGTTCAGAGAATTGACCTCAGTAGGAAGAAATATCAGGCTGGGGAGTGTACCGTTGTCAGCTGACCCAAAATCAGTTGGTTTACACTATCTACAAAATGTAAGACTACTCACATAACTTTTCATCCTGTTGCTGCTTTGTTATCCATACACAAGGAGCTCCTGGTTTAAGTATAAAACAGTCTAGTTTGTTCGGGCAGTGCTATCATCAATGGTGGAGACAAGAATCACACAAATCAATCTCTCTTTCTTTTTTGAGAATCTATAAGCTTTTAGAGATCAAGCTTGGGGATCTCCTAATCAACTGCTTAACCTCACTTTCTCTTCCATTTTCCACTCCCTGATGGTGTCTTGCAATGGAGACCTTGACCATTTCCATTTAATAAAACCATTTAACACTATCCTGCCATGTGAGTAATCTCCAGGAAGGGGTGCCGTTCCACACAGTGTTCTTGCAGAACTTCCTCCCAAGTCTTTCAGATGAACTCACCCCCTCTGAGAAGCAGTGGTTCACCTCCCCACACAGCCCACTCACCCAGCCATATCCCACTTTGTTTCAGTTTGTTTCTTGGAAATTCAATAATGTTTGCCTGTGCATGTCTCAGATCAAAGCAAAAGTATGAAGATGGTTTCTTCATACTTCCTGTGTGTGTGTGTGCGGCTATCAATCAATGTGTCTCTGTGTCCCATTGTGTGTTTATATCATTGTGCGTGTGTCAGTATTTACTTGTGTGCTCTGCTCACCTCTTGAAGAGCCTTGGACATTTTATTATGTCAAAGGTGTGATATAAGTGAGTTTAAACTGGTTTTGTCATTGTGAATGAGTGTCACTCACTTGCTCCCACACACTCTTAAGGGGGCAATCTCACCAAAAAACTGTAAGTGCCGAACAAGCATGAAAACAGGAGAAAATCACGCCCATTTGTGGGCGAGCTCCCCGACACAATTGCACGGCACTTAGAAAATAAAGGCAAAATTCACGGCAGTAGGGGGAGTGGGTGGAGCCTATTCATGCCAAGAAGCGGCTGCTCAATTGTACGGATGTCACTGGGCAGCTGCCCTGATCCCCCCCCCTGATCCCCCAGTGCACTGTATATATGTGTACACAGTTCACTTGGAGATCTTCCACTCCCCCCACCCCTGACTGGACATTGGCCACCCTCCGATGCCGCCACCCCCTCCCCGGCCGATTGCCACCCCTGATTCTAGGGGCCCAATTTTAACTTTGTTGAAACGGATGGGTTTTGAATCGGTTAAATTCAGTCCTGAGCTTTCTGTCTATCCACTTTTCTCATGATCACTTTCTATCTCTGTGCCTGTTTGTTTTTCTCGCCATCTTTTTTATTTGTTCTTAGAATTGCCAATGTTCCTAGATAGCCTGAGAGTTAAGAATTAGCTATGTGGTTTGGGACTGAAGTCCCATGTAGGGTGGGTCAAATAGGGATTCCCTTCCCCAAAGAATATTGGAAAACCACTTGGTTTTTTTTCAACAATCTGGCAGTTTTATTGGCCATTTTTTAGGTGCAAGTACATAAGTTCCAATCTATTGAGGTCATGACCTCTAAGTTATTCATCCAGTTCCATGATCACTTGGCACCTGCACCAAACCATACATTGTTCATCTCTTTCTGCATCTGTTTCTCTGCCAGTATATCTCTGCATCTTATTGTCCATATGTGTGTGTGTCTTCTGTCTATCTCTGTCTGTGTGCCTATCTGTACATCTGTCTCTTTCTGCATATCTACATGTTTCTGGCTCTGTCTCTATATCTCTCTTTGTTTCTCTCTATCTCAATCTGTACATCGCTCTCTCTCTCATTTGCCAGGATTTTGCATCAGTATTTGCCACAGACGCAAATGACAACATGGGCGCAAAATCCCACGAAAGGCCAGAAACGAGAATCTTGCCAGTGAGATCTCTTAACGTGATCATTCCTGCCCTCTACCATTGACACAATGAGGGTCTGGTCAGGAACCTTATTATGAGGGCTTCCGTGCTATACCATCCCTTGGTGATTTTCCCCATCATTGGCAAGGTTTACAACAGGTCTGGAACAATGTGAACCAGGCAACAGGAACATACTAGGAGCCACAGGTAAGTACAGCCCTTGGGGAGGGGGGGGGTGGGGGGGGCAGGGAACATGCCCAGTGGCACTACGTGGTGGGACTTTCACTGGGGAGCTCCATGGAAGGGTGGTCTCTGTATCATTGGTGGGGAGCCTGTGTGTGTTGGGGGGGGATGTCTGTGAGGGGCTCTTTGATTCCAATTTTCATGCTGGAGAACAGGACACCCTTTAAAAACATTACCACGATCCTCTGGAAAGTCAATATTGCCAGTGGGATGATCTCTAACTCCAGTGGGGTGGTAACAAAAACAAAAAATTCCATCCCGTTTATGTCTGTTTTTTTTCTCCGATACTTTCTACCTCTTGCTTGTGCATGTTTCTCTGGATTCAGGTGGTCAAGCCTTCACATGACACAGTGAATATTAGCCAATGATTCCATCATGCAGCTAATGCCAACTCTGTCCCATATCCAGACCCATATACTTCCAACAACATTCACTGGCTGATGATCAGTAGGAAGACAGAACTGAAACAGGCAGCTGTGTGTGGCTCAGTTCCACAGATAGGACTGCATCCGCCCACCAATTCATTGGTAGAATGTAGGTTCTCAGTATATTTCATTAAAATGCACCATAATTGTCAAACATTACTATCTCAGATTCTTCTTATGGAAAGCTTTGAGAGGACATGGGCCAAGTGGATTGAAACAGACTGAACTGGTTTTCAGTCATACTCTCTCTGCAAATCACTAGATGGCACATTCTCTTCCATTAAGAATCTGACTGGAACAGCAGCCACATCTGACACATCTGCTGGTCAGCAAAAGCCTCGCGTCGCTGCAACTCAGATTGAATGTTCTCTGGTGACTGAAAATATAGACAATGCTGCCCTCTGCTGTCCAACTGCATACATTTTCTTTTTCTGCAAAAAACGTATTTGCATTTCTTAGAGAGAAACAGAGCAGTTTTCATTTCCCAGCAATTATTTTCCACATCTAGCCACCCCCCACCCCCCACCCCAGAATAGATAAAGGGTCAAATTCTTTCTCCAGTGACCCATCAAGTGCCTCCAGGACTGGAACAGCATGGATTAGATTCAAAGTAAAGCTCCCTCCACATTGTCCCTTCCAACATTGCACCTTCAAGAAAAGGTGAGGTTAAACAACTTAGAGTGGGGCATTGCCATTAACAGTTGTACATATGAAATGGACAGATATGCAAGCACTCACAGTAGATGAAATCTGGAACTGTGTGGGAGGAAGGGAAATGAATCAAACCCTGACAGTTCAGTCACTTGGAACGGAAAAGATTTAAACAGGGATTGCGTGAAGAATTTCCAAGCAGGTCTATTGCCGTTCCTTCATTAGAGATGGACAATTAGTATGAAGACTAATAAACTTCCTGTCACACACATTTTGATCTGTCCAAATGAATCCACACTGGAGGAAGAGACTCAATCTCTGATACAGGGTCTAAGTCTGAGGAACCAAATGCAAAACAATTACTGCTGTGGTTGTTTGATCCGCTTCATGCGAGCATCTTTATTAGTGCATTACCCCCCGGCCCACTAAATATTACAGCATTGCATGGACACTGAAGCTGGAATTTTACCACCTCGAGAATATAAATCTGTCGGCCTCGGGCAGGATTTTACGATCTTGCCTGAGCAAGGTCGTAAAATCACGCCCTGGATGCTGATATGTTACACGGACACTGGGTGCGAATACGTTGCACAGACACTGGGTGCCGCTGCGTTGCGCGGACACTGGGTGCCGCTGCGTTGCGCGGACACTGGGTGCCGCTGCGTTGCGCGGACACTGGGTGCCGCTGCGTTGCGCGGACACTGGGTGCCGCTGCGTTGCGCGGACACTGGGTGCCGCTGCGTTGCGCGGACACTGGGTGCCGCTGCGTTGCGCGGACACTGGGTGCCGCTGCGTTGCGCGGACACTGGGTGCCGCTGCGTTGCGCGGACACTGGGTGCCGCTGCGTTGCGCGGACACTGGGTGCCGCTGCGTTGCGCGGACACTGGGTGCCGCTGCGTTGCGCGGACACTGGGTGCCGCTGCGTTGCGCGGACACTGGGTGCCGCTGCGTTGCGCGGACACTGGGTGCCGCTGCGTTGCGCGGACACTGGGTGCCGCTGCGTTGCGCGGACACTGGGTGCCGCTGCGTTGCGCGGACACTGGGTGCCGCTGCGTTGCGCGGACACTGGGTGCCGCTGCGTTGCGCGGACACTGGGTGCCGCTGCGTTGCGCGGACACTGGGTGCCGCTGCGTTGCGCGGACACTGGGTGCCGCTGCGTTGCGCGGACACTGGGTGCCGCTGCGTTGCGCGGACACTGGGTGCCGCTGCGTTGCGCGGACACTGGGTGCCGCTGCGTTGCGCGGACACTGGGTGCCGCTGCGTTGCGCGGACACTGGGTGCCGCTGCGTTGCGCGGACACTGGGTGCCGCTGCGTTGCGCGGACACTGGGTGCCGCTGCGTTGCGCGGACACTGGGTGCCGCTGCGTTGCGCGGACACTGGGTGCCCCTGCGATGCGCGGACACTGGGTGCCCCTGCGTTGCGCGGACACTGGGTGCCCCTGCGTTGCGCGGACACTGGGTGCCGCTGCGTTGCGCGGACACTGGGTGCCGCTGCGTTGCGCGGACACTGGGTGCCGCTGCGTTGCGCGGACACTGGGTGCCGCTGCGTTGCGCGGACACTGGGTGCCGCTGCGTTGCGCGGACACTGGGTGCCGCTGCGTTGCGCGGACACTGGGTGCCGCTGCGTTGCGCGGACACTGGGTGCCGCTGCGTTGCGCGGACACTGGGTGCCGCTGCGTTGCGCGGACACTGGGTGCCGCTGCGTTGCGCGGACACTGGGTGCCGCTGCGTTGCGCGGACACTGGGTGCACGGACACTGAATGATACATTGCAGAGACATTGGGTGCTGTTACATTGCAGGGAGACTGGGTGTTGATGCATTGCACAGACACTGGGTGCTGACGCGTCGCACGGACGCTGGGTGCAGATACATTGCACGGATGCTGGGTGCTGATACATTGCGTGGACACTGGTTGCGGATACATTGCACAGACACTGGGTGCACGGACACTGGGTGCTGACGCGTCGCATGTTCACTGGGTGCCGACGCATCGCACGGACACTGGGTGCGGACACGTTGCACAGAGACTGGGTATTGTTACATTGCACGGACAGTGGATGCTGATACATTGCAGGGACACTGGGGTGCTGTTACATAGCACGGACTCTGGGTGCCGCTGCATTGCACGGACACTGGGTGTCGCTGCGTTGCACAGACACTGGCAGCCGATATGTTGCTCTGATACATTGCACGGACACTGGGTGCCGACGCATTGCACGGACATTGGTGTGGATATATTGCACGGACATTGGTGTGGATATATTGCACGGACATTGGTGTGGATATATTGCACGGACATTGGTGTGGATATATTGCACGGACATTGGTGTGGATATATTGCACGGACATTGGTGTGGATATATTGCACGGACATTGGTGTGGATATATTGCACGGACATTGGTGTGGATATATTGCGCGGACACTGGGTGCTGATACATTGCAGGGACACTGGGGTGCTGTTACATAGCACAGACACTGGATGCTATGTAATAGCACCCCAGTGCCCCTGCAATGTATCAGCATCCACTGTCCGTGCAATGTAACAATACCCAGTCTCTGTGCAATGTGTCCGCACCCAGTGTCCGTGCGACGCGTTGGCACCCAGTGTCTGTGCAAGGCGTCAACACCCAGTCTCCCTGCAATGTAACAACACCCAGTGTCTGTGCAATGTATCATTCAATGTCCGTGCACCCAGTATCTGTGCAATGCTTTAGCACCCAGTGAGTGTGCAACGTAACAGCACCCCAGTGTCTATGCACCCACTGTCTGTGCAATGCATCAGCATCCACTTTATGCATGATGCATTGCACAGACAGTGGGTGCATACCCGCACACAGTCTCTGTGCAACGCATCCGCACCCAGTGTTCGCGCAATGTACCAGCACCCAGTGTCCACGCAATGTATCAGTACCTCAGTGTTCGTGCACCCAGAGTCCGTGCAATGCGTTAGCACCCAGTGTCTGTGCAAATGCATTGCACGGACTGCATGAACGCTGGGGTGCTAATGCATTGCACAGAGACTGGGTGTTGATACATTGCAGGGAGACTGGGTGTTGACGCCTTGCACAGACACTGGCTGCTGACGCGTCGCACGGACACTGGGTGCGGACACATTGCACAGAGACTGGGTATTGTTACATTGCACGGACAGTGGATGCTGATACATTGCACGGGCATTGGGGTGCTATTACATAGCACCCAGTGTCTGTGCTATGTAACAGCACCCCAGTGTTCCTGCAATGTGTCAGCACCCAGTGTCTGCGCAATATATCCACGCCAATGTCCGTGCAATATATCCGGACATCTGGTACGGACATCTGGTGCTAATACATTGCAAGGACACTTGGTGCACGGACACTGAATGATACGTTTCAGAGACACTGGGTGTTGACGCATTGCACAGACACTGTGCTGATGCATTGCAGGGGCACTGGGTGCGGATACATTGCACGGATATTGGGTGCTGATACACTTCACGGACACTGGGTACTGATACATTGCAGAGACACTGGGTACTGATACATTGCACGGACATTGGGTGCTGATACATTGCAGAGACACTGGGTGATGACACATTGCACAGACATTAAATTCTGATATATTATGCAGAGACTGGGTGCCGATCTGAAGCAGAGTGGCTGTGGCCTCCTTCCCTCACTGCACCAATCACAGGCAGACTGGCAGCGGTGCACCCCTCCCTCCCCCCACTGATCGCAGGCAGACTGGCAGTGGAACCCCCTCTCCTTGATTGGGCTGTCCCTTTAGGCCCCACTCCCATAGGCCTGGGACTCCCTGGGACTGCTCAGTGGGCAGTGCCGAGATGTCAGGCTCTCACTGCTAGGCTGGTACTGCCCAAGGGGCACCTCCCTTGCCCTCAACCTCCCTGAGGGCCCTCAATGTCCCCCGGTTTTACTGGCGAGACCAACTCGACTGTTCCCCATTTCTGGAGAGCAGTTGTTTTCCTTGCTGGAGAGAACCACTCCTGGTGAGGCTGCAAAGGCGTGATGCTTAACATGTATTTAAATAATATATTCAGCCTCTAGCATGTATGTACTCAGACATTTTAGCACAAAAATATATGCACTTTCACCAAAATATACAGATGCACATTTACACTAAGGTGCATTTGTATATATAGACACAAATAAGCAGACATGTGCACAATAACATGCATAAATTAACACATACAGCGCACAATTCCAGGCAGGGTAATGTCACCAACTCCGATCTCCTGGAGTGTATTATTCATCAACATACACTCATTGTTCAGCCACCGATGTCTGCACTGGCAGATACCTTCATCAGATAGATGATAATTGTATATCCAAAGACCTTTCCCTACAGTGAAATGGCTTCCAGGTCATCCCTTCCTCCTCTACAAAAACACCTACAAGTTATGAGTTATGAGGATGGTGGAGTTTGACACTGACATCTGGGAGATGGTTAGTGACAGCCAGGACCTCTGGAGGTTAACTGTTTGGAAGGATATTGGATAAGGCCAGCAGAAATGAAAAGCTCATTTAACCCAGAAGATGGCCCAGAGAAAACATCTTCTCAGCCCGCAGTTTTCCTCTGCAACAAACCTGGCAGAGATTGGCATCCCAGAGCCACGAACTGGGGGGGCCCTCTTTGAAGGTCCATGTGGAGGTGGGGTTGCCTATGTGTGTGTGTGCGTGGGTGGGGTGGGGTGGTCTCCATGTGGGGGAGGGGGGGCACGATTTCTATTTTTTTTGAACAGGAGATCAAGGCGTCCTTCATAAATGACACCCCGATCTCTGGAAACAAAACACTGCTGGCTTTTTCAGGTCCCACCCAACAGTGTGACAGCCTGGGACACACCTCCATCACAGCACAAACCATTATCCTTCCAAATGGAAGAACGTGACAAATACAACACATACACAAACCAGCCTATAGATGCAAGCACATACAGCTATACACACAAATATGTACATACATACATACATACATAAACACTTCGGCATTCATGCAAACACACAATCTTTCTTCTAATTGCTGTCTCTGGCAAGAAAAATGATGTGCTGCTTGCTGGCTGCATAGCTGGCTTTTTTCGCCATGCTGTCCAACACTTCAAAGAAAAAAACCCTGGAGGCGTGTCCCAGGCTGTCACACTGTCGGGTGGGACCTGAAAAAGCCAGCAATGTTGGGTTTCCAGAGATTGGGGTGCCATTTATGAAGGGTGCCCTGATCTCCAGTTTTTAAAAAAAAGGAATCTTCCCCACCCCCCCACACGCACATGGAGACCCCCCATCCCATCCACACACACACACACACATAGGCAACCCCACCTCCCCATGGACCTTCGAAGAGGGCCCTCCCACCTCACTCCCCAGCACTGTTCCCTGTGGCGAGAGGGGGATGCTGTGTCTGGGTGCTGCACAGGCATGTGCCTCTCTCCTCGGGGGCTGTACTTAGCTATGCGCCCTGGTGAGTTCCGCTTTGTCTAGTTCCCATTTTTAAAATCCTGTTGTAATCTTCGCCAATGTAACATCACGTCGCCAAGAGGGAGATCCCAATGTAGGAGGATGATAGTGGGGAAGGCCTATAACTATATGTTAATGTATTTAAATGAAGTCGCTGACCTTCCTGGGCGGGAACATCATTACATCAATGGTTGGGGGGAGAGGGAGTGGGGGGTACAATCACGTCCCGAGATCTCGCCAGTGAGATTCTTGGTTTTGGCCTCTCACAAGATCTTGCGTCTCCATTTTCCACAGGCACACAATCCTGGCCAATATGTTTCTTGTATATATGTTCTATTCCTAGTTAACATTCTGTTATATCTGTGAGTCAGCCACCTTCTTTGTGGCATAGACTCTATGACTCACTCCATGAATTGAGTTGAAAGAATAAAGCAAGGGTGAACTTGCTGTGAACCCACTGCTTTTAACATTCATCAACCTGTCCCTTAGAAATAGTTACTCAGCGACCTGATAAAAATGAATCGCTTGATGCACCTAAGAGGTGAAAATTCCTCTGGTTACTGTGTTTTTAAAGTTTATTTATTAGTGTCACAAATAGGCTTACATTAACACTGCAATGAAGTTGCTGTGAGATTTCCTCTGTTCTTTAGGCCTTTTTGTTACTAGAATATTCCACTTTTCAATCGTGTTCAAATCAGAGTATGTCCACAATTCACTAAAAACGCAAACATATTCACAATGCACAGATCATCCAACACTGAGTGCGGGATTTTACAGCCTCGCTCGTCCCGAAACTGTAAAATCCCACCCGAGGTCAACAGACCTTTCCATGGCCCGCCTCTCGCCTGCTCCAATTCCCATGGCGGGTGGGACCGTAAAATTCCGGCCTACAGGTTTCCTCATTGAAATTTCAAACATCATGGAATTCCTGAAGTATGCTCCTGATATAATGAAACTCTGTTAGCACAACTCCCTGTAACAGTAAAACTGATAGGATACCTTCCTGACACAGTGAATCTCCGATAGGATAACTTCCTGACACAGTGAATCTCCGATAGGATACCTTCCTGACACAGTGAATCTCCGATAGGATAACCTCCTGACACAGTGAATCTCCGATAGGATAACTTCCTGACACAGTGAATCTCCGATAGGATACCTTCCTGACACAGTGAATCTCCGATAGGATAACTTCCTGACACAGTGAATCTCCGATAGGATAACTTCCTGACACAGTGCATCCCCGATAGGATAACTTCCTGACACAGTGAATCTCCGATAGGATAACTTCCTGACACAGTGAATCTCCAATAGGATAACTTCCTGACACAGTGAATCTGATAGAATAACTTCCTGACACAGTGCATCCCCGATAGGATAACTTGCTGACACAGTGAAACTCTGATAGGATAACTTCCTGGCACAGTGAATCTCCGATAGGATAACTTCCTGAAACAGTGAATCTCTGATAGGATAACTTCCTGACACAGTGAATCTCTCTCTGATCATGGGTGATCTTGCCCACCTTGCCTGACAGATAAAGACAAATATCCCGTGTGCCACCTTAACTATCCATCCACCTTTGTTGCCACCTTCAGGGATCTATGAACATGCACTGCAATGTCCCTCTGTTCCTCTCAACCTCTCAGTATCCTGCAATATATGGACTGCAGTGGATTTTGATTTGATTTACTATTGTCTCATCTATTGGGATACAATGAAAAGTATTGTTTCTTGCACGTTATTCTGTTTATAGAGTACATAGGGGAGAAGGAAAGGAGAGGGTGCAGAATATAGTGTTGCAACTACAAATAGGGTGAAGAGAAAGATCAGCTTAGTAAATAATAGGCCTACTCCAAAAGTCTGATGGCAACAGTGAAGAAACTGTTCTTGAGTCTGTTGCTATATGATCTCAGACTTTTGTACTTTTTTCCCGACGGAAGAAGAATATGTCTGGGGTGCCTGGGGTCCTTGATTATGCTGACTGCTTTTCCGAGGCAGCGGGAAGTGTAGACGGAGTCAATGATGGGAGGTTGGTTTGCGTGATAGACAGGATTACATTCCCAACCTTTTGTAGTTTCTTGCAGTCTTGATCAGAGCAAGAGCCATACCAACTGTGATATATCCGGAAAGGATGCTTTCTATGGTGCATTTGTCAAAATTGATGCGAGTTGTGGCAGATATGAAGAGGTTCCTTAGCCTCCTGAGAAAATAGAGGCGTTGGTGGGCTTTCTTAACTATAACTTCAGCGTGCAAAGACCAGGACAGATTGTTGGTGATCTGGACACTAGAAACTTGAAGCTCTCAACCATTTCCACTTCGTCACTGTTGATGTGGACAGCGGCATGCCTCCGCTACATTTCCTGAAGTCAATGATCTCCTTTGTTTTACTGACATTGAGGGAGAGATTATTGTCGTCACACCATTTCACCAGATTCTCAATCTTTTTCCTGTACTCTGTCTCATCATTGTTTGAGATCCAACCCACTATGCTGGTGTCATCAGCAAACTTGAAAATGGAGTTGGTGCGGAATTTGGACATGCAGTCATAAGTGTATAAGGAAGGCAGCTCACTATTGACTTCTCAAGGGCAATAAATGCTGGCCTAGTCAACAATGCCCACATCAGATGAAAGAATATGGACAGAATCTTACGAGAATTTGGAAAAGTGTCGATTCTGGTGAGAAAACTGGCGCAGAACCTCTCCAGCTCCACTGGCTAGTTTTCTCTCCAGATCCTGTCACTTTAAATGCCAAAGAGTGGGCATGGTTTACACTGTCAGTTTGGCAAGGTGGGTACTCTTATTTCCGGAAACGGAAAGTGCACGCCAATAACTGAAAAAAAAATATCCCTACCCTCCACCACGGAGGTATCTGGGCCTTACACTCTACGAAAAATTAGAAGGTTTTGATGCTGCTGCTGAAGACTGGTAGTTTGTGGAGCATTTGGAATTTTTTTTTCATGCTAATGTAATACAGTGAGAGTATAAGAAGAAAGCTATATTGTTAACTGCATGTGGGACCCAGGCGTATAACTTGATCTGAAGTTTAATGTCCAAGAATTCTACTGACACGAAAACATGGGGAGAGCCCAAGCCCAATTGCAGCCTCTGTAGCAAAACTAAGACGACTTGTGGAGCATTGCAATTTTGGGTCAGCATTGAATGTTAAGGGACCAATTGGAATGCGGTGTAAACTATGCACCAAACAGAGAAAATTGTTAACTGAATTAGAGTTAACATTACAAAGGGTGCTAGAAATGCTGTCAGTGATGGAAAGCACTGAGAAGGATGCCCAGGAGCCACAAAATTCACAGGGTGGTGAGGTCCACCAGTTAGGGTGGGAAACTGCAAGAGCAGTAGTATCGTCAGGAGTGAGGGCACTGGTTTAAGTAGAGAGATAATTGCACAAGCCAGAAGTATCACCAAGTGTGAAAAATTTAAACAGCAGCCTAGGAACAATACAGAGTGCTATTGGTATGGGGGATGATTTAGAGAAGCAGAGTGCTTTATGTGTGGAAGAAAAGGACATTTGAGGCAGTAGTGTAAAAACAAGCAAGTAAAATCCAGTCGCAGTGCATGGTCTGGAAGATTGCCCAGCAGGTGAATGGAGCATCTTATCACTGAAAGCGGGCAAGATAGTCCCTATCACTGTGATGTTGTTAGTGAACTGCCATCCACTGGAGATGGAAGTAGACACGGGGGCCTCAGCTGTTGTCGTGAGCAAGCAGACCTACTGGAATTTCAGAAGTGGTTCAATAAAGGGCGGCACGGTAGCACAGTGGTTAGCACTACTGCCTCACAGCGCCAGGAACCTGGGTTCAGTTCCTGGCTTGGGTCACTGTCTGTGTGGAGTCTGCATGTTCTCCCCATATTTCTGTGGGTTTCCGTCAGGTGCTCCAGTTCCTCCCATAGTCCGAAAGATGTGCTGGTTAGGTGCATTGGCCATGCTAAATTCTCCCTCAGTGTACCCGAACAGTGTGGTGACTAGGGGATTTTCACAGTAACTTCGTTGTAGTGTTAATGTAAGCCGACTTGTGACACTAATAAATAAACTTTAAACATTTAAAAAACCCTGAGTTTGAAGAACACTGCAGCTAGACTGGCTATATATACCAGAGAGGCCATCAAAATATGGGAACCATGACTCCAGTGAGTTATAGACAGCAGTCTATGTACAGCTGCCATTGATAATGGTGTCGAGCCAAGGACCAAGTTTAATGGGCGTGACTGGCTTCAAGAGATCAAGTTGAACTGGCATGAAATTTTTAAAATAAATAGGGGGACCCGCATGAAGTCATCAGAAAGTATCAGGATGTTTTCCAGGAAGAACTGGGAAAGATCAAATAATTGCGAGCAAAAATCCATGCGGGCAGCATGGTGGCACAGTGATTAGCACTACTGCCTCAGTGCCAGGGACCCAGGTTCAATTCCGGCCTTGGGTGACTGTCTATGTGGTGTTTGCATATTCTCCCCGTGTCTGCGTGGGTTTCCTCTGGGTGCTCCGGTTTCCTCCCATAGTCCAAAGATGTGCGGGTTAGGTTGATTGTTCATGGTAAATTGCCCCTTGTTGTCATGGAGATTAACAGGGTAAATACATAGGGTGGTAGTGATAGGGTTTGAGTGGGATTGTTGTCGGTGCAGACTCGATGGGCCAAAAGGCCTCCTCCTGCACTGTAGGAATTCTATCCAGAAGCCATCCAAATTTTTAGAGCAAGATCTGTGCCCTACACATAATAGTGAAAGTAGAGACAGACTTAAAATGACTGGAAGACTTGGGCATCATCAGGCCCATACAATTTGTGGAGTGGGCTGTACCCATCATGCGATTAGTTAAACCAGACAAGACCATCCATCTCTGCAGGGAATAGAAGAAGGTGTCAGTGAACCAGGCTGGGAAACTGGATAGCTACCCCAACCCCAAAATAGAGGATCTGTATGCGAAGTTGGTTGGGGGTGTGGCATATATTAAATTGGACATGAGCCATGTTTGCCAACGGTGAGAACTGGATGACACATCAAGGGGATGTGTCACCACAAATACTCATAATGGGTTATATCAATATACATGTCTATCATTTGGGGTTTCGTTTGGCACCATCTTCCAGTGAACTATGGGGAGTTTGCTGCAGGGTTTGCCCAGAGTTGTCATCTATTTGGACAATGTTTTAATAAAAGAATTCACTGAGGAGGATCTTTTGGCCAGTTTTGAAGAGATTTCAGGAGACAGGACTTCACCTAAAAAGAGAAAAGTGCACCTTCCAGGCAAATGAGGTGACTTATAGAACAGCACAGTACAGGCCCTTCAGCCCTCAATGTTGTGCCGAGCTTTGTCCGAAACCAAGATCAAGCTATCCCACTCCCTATCATTCTGGTGTGCTCCATGTGCCTATCCAATAACCGCTTGAAAGTTCCTAAAGTATCCGACTCCACTATCACAGCAGGCAGTCCATTCCACACCCCAACCACTCTCTGAGTAAAGAACCTACCTCGGACATCCCTCCTATATCTCCCACCATGAACCTTATAGTTATGCCCCCTAGTAACAGCTACATCCACCCAAGGAAATAGTCTCTGAACGTCCACTCTATCTATCCCCCTCATCTTATAAACCTCCGTTAAGTTGCCTCTCATCCTCCTCCGCTCTAAAGAGAGAAGCCCTAGCTCCCTCAACCTTTCCTCATAAGACCTACCCTCCAAACCAGGCAGCATCCTGGTAAATCTCCTCTGCACTCTCTCCAATGCTTCCACATCCTTCTTATAGTGAGGTGACCAGAACTGCATACAATATTCCAAATGTGGACTCACCAAGGTCCTGTACAGTTGCAGCATAACCCCACGGCTCTTAAACTCAAACCCCCTGTTAATAAACGCTAACGCACTATAGGCCTTCTTCACGGCTCTATCCACTTGAGTGGCAACCTTCAGAGATCTGTGGATATGAACCCCAAGATCTCTCTGTTCCTCCACAGTCCTCAGAACCTTGCCGTTGACCCTGTAATCCGCATTCAAATTTGTCCTACCAAAATGAATCACCTCGCACTTATCAGGGTTAAACTCCATCTGCCATTTTTCAGCCCAGCTCTGCATCCTATCAATGTCTCTTTGCAGCCTACAACAGCCCTCCACCTCATCCACTACTCCACCAATCTTGGTGTCATCAGCAAATTTACTGACCCACCCTTCAGCCCCCTCCTCCAGGTCATTGATAAAAATCACAAATAGCAGAGGACCCAGCACTGATCCCTGTGGTACACCGCTGGTAACTGGTCTCCAGTCTGAAAATTTTCCATCCACCACCACCCACTGTCTTCTATGAGATAGCCAGTTACTTATCCAATCGGCCAAATTTCCCTCTATCCCACACCTCCTCACTTTCTTCATGAGCCAACCATGGGGAACCTTATCAAACGCCTTACTAAAATCCATGTATACGACATCAACTGCTCTACCTTCATCTGCACGCTTAGTTACCTCCTCAAAGAATTCAATCAAATTTGTTAGGCAAGACTTACCCTTTACGAATCCGTGTTGGCTATCCCGGATTAAGCTGCATCTTTCCAAATGGTCATAAATCCTATCCCTCAGGACCTTTTCCATTAACTTACCGACCACCGAAGTAAGACTAACCGGCCTATAATTACCAGGGTCATTCCTATTTCCTTTCTTGAACAGAGGAACAACATTCGCCACTCTCCAGTCCTCTGGCACTATCCCCGTGGACAGTGAGGACCCAAAGATCAAAGCCAAAGGCTTTGGGTATCGGGTGGATGCTCGAGGGTTACACCCAAGTGAGAGTCATTACGGAGGCACCAACCCCTAGGAACACTTGAAAACCTAGATCCTTCCTCGGTATGGTCAACTATTATGGGCAGTTCATCCCAAATCTATCACCATTACTAGCATATGCTGTTAATGAAGCACCAGAGATGATATTGGAAAATATCACAAAAAGAGGCTTTTAATCAAATTAAGCAGGCACTTCAGTCAACATGCTTATTAAAGCATTTTGACCCATCCAAGAAGATAGTACTTATGTTTGATGCATCACCATATGGAGTTAGGGCAGTGTTAACCCATTCAATAGATGGTGGGGCCAAGAGACTCATTGGTTACATGTCAAGAACCCTATCAGATATAGAAGAGGATACTCCCAGATAGGAAAGGAAGGCCAGCTGTTATCTATGGCATCAAGAAGTTACATCAATAATATATGGGAGACATTTGATGATAATCACAGACCACAAGCCACTGTTAGGGATTTTCAAGGAAGACAAAGTGATCCCACCAATTGCTTCTGCTAGAAGACAACAATGGGCACTGTCCTTGTTGGCTCATATAGCCAATGCAGATGCCTAAGCCACCTTCCATTACCAGTAAGCACACCCCCCTTCTAGTACCACAAATGATTGTAATGGCTTCAGACTTTCAAGACCCGTTACCTGTGACAGCACAAAGTACTGGACTAAGTCGGTGGTGTGGTAGACAGTGAGGAAGGGTGTCGTAGTTTGCAGGAAGACTTAGACAGGTTGCAAAGTTGGGCCGAGAGGTGGCGGATGGAGTTTAATGCGGAGAAGTGTGAGGTAATTCACTTTGGTAGGAATAACAGATGTGTTGAGTATAGGGCTAACGGGAGGACTTTGAATAGTGTGGAGGAGCAGAGGGATCTAGGTGTATGTGTGCATAGATCCCTGAAAGTTGGGAATCAAGTAGATAAGGTTGTTAAGAAGGCATATGGTGTCTTGGCGTTTATTGGTAGGGGGATTGAATTTAGGAGTCGTAGCGTTATGTTGCAACTGTACACAACTCTGGTGCGGCCGCACTTGGAGTACTGTGTGCAGTTCTGGTCCCCACATTACAGGAAGGATGTGGAGGCTTTGGAGAGGGTGCAGAGGAGGTTTACCAGGATGTTGCCTGGTATGGAGGGGAGATCCTATGAGGAGAGGCTGAGGGATTTGGGATTGTTTTCGCTGGAAAGGCGGCGGCTAAGAGGGGATCTTATTGAAACATATAAGATGATTAGAGGTTTAGATAGGGTGGATAGTGATAGCCTTTTTCCTCTGATGGAGAAATCCAGCACGAGGGGGCATGGCTTTAAATTGAGGGGGGGTAGTTATAGAACCGATGTCAGGGGTAGGTTCTTTACCCAGAGGGTGGTGAGGGATTGGAATGCCCTGCCAGCATCAGTTGTAAATGCGCCTAGTTTGGGGGCGTTTAAGAGATCCGTAGATAGGTTCATGGACGAAAAGAAATTGGTTTAGGTTGGAGGGTCACAGTTTTTTTTTAACTGGTCGGTGCAACATCGTGGGCCGAAGGGCCTGTTCTGCGCTGTAATGTTCTATGTTCCATGTTCTATGTAATAGAGACCCACTGTTATTGAAGATGAAACATTTGATAATACATGGATGGTGGAACGAGAGAGCTTCAGAAGAAACTAAACCTCATCAATTCAGGAAAAATGAGCTTAGTTGTGAGGACAGTATCTTCCTTTGGGGAGCAAGAATGTTTGTTCCCATACCAGGAAGAGAGCTCTTTCTTGAAGAACTGCATAGTGCCCATTCAGGCGTGTTGGAAATGCGAGCAAGATCCTACGTTTGGTGGCATGGTATCAATACTGATCTAGAAAGGATCGTGAAACAGTGTTACCAGTGCCAGTTCCAGCAGAAGTTATCTGCTACAGCCCCCTTGAACTCTTGGGAATGGCCAGGTCGGCCATGGGTAAGAGTTCACATGGATAATGTTGGCCCATTTATGGGCGTGATATTCCTTTTGTTAGTGGACACCCATTCAAAATGGATGGTGGTATTCAAAATAAGGTTCAAAACTTCGTACACCACAGTTAAGAAATTGCGCCAAACTTTTCGACACCCATGGCATACCAGAAATACTTGTCTCAGACAATGGAACAGCATTCACACATGCCAAATTCCAGAGCTTCATGGCATTTAATGGAATAAACCATAACCAAACTGCATCATATCATCCCTCAAGAGGACGTGTTGGAGCTTTTGAAAAGCATCAAGTTAGATAAATCGCCGGGACCGGATGAGATGTACCCCAGGTTGCTGTGGGAGGCGAGGGAAGAGATTGCTGAGCCTCTGGCGATGATCTTTGCGTCATCAATGGAGACGGGAGAGGTTCCGGAGGATTGGAGGATTGCGGATGTGGTTCCGTTATTCAAGAAAGGGAGAAGAGATAGCCCGGGAAATTATAGGCCAGTGAGTCTAACCTCAGTGGTTTGTAAGTTGATGGAGAAGATCCTGAGAGGCAGGATTTATGAACATCTGGAGAGGAATAGTATGATCAGAAATAGCCAGCACGGCTTTGTCCAAGGCAGATCATGCCTTACGAGCCTAATTGAATTTTTTGAAGATGTAACTAGACACATAGACGAGGGAAGAGCAGTAGATATAGTTTATATGATTTCAGCAAGGCATTTGATAAGGTGCCCCATGCAAGGCTCATTGAGAAACTGAAGGGGCATGGGATACAAGGGGACATTGCTTTGTGGATTCAGAACTGGCTTGCCCACAGAAGGCAAAGAGTGGTTGTAGATGGGTCTTTTTCAGCATGGAGGTCGGTCACCAGTGGAGTGCCCCAGGGATCTGTTCTGGGACCCTTGTTCTTTGTGATTTTTATAAATGACCTGGCTGAGGAAGTGGAAGGATGGGTTGGCAAGTTTGCTGATGACACACAGGTTGGTGGGGTTGTGGATAGTGTAGAGGGATGTCAGCAGTTGCAACGAGACATAGATAAGATGCAAGACTGGGCGGATAAGTGGCAGATGGACTTCAACCCTGATAAGTGTGTGGTGGTTCATTTTGGTAGGTCGAAAAGGATGAAAGAATATAATATTAAGGGTAAGACGCTTGGCAGTGTGGAAGATCAGAAGGATCTTGGGGTCCTGGTTCATCGGACGCTCAAAGCAGCATCGCAGGTGGAGGCTGTGGTTAAGAAGGCGTATGGAATACTGGCCTTCATCAATAGAGGAATTGAGTTTAGAAATCGGGAGATAATGCTGCAGCTGTATAGGACCCTGGTCAGACCCCACCTGGAGTACTGTGCCCAGTTCTGGTCGCCTCATTACAGAAAGGATGTGGAAGCCATAGAAAGGGTGCAGAGGAGATTTACAAGGATGTTGCCTGGATTAGGTGGCATTCCTTATGAGGATAGGTTGAGAGAGCTAGGTCTTTTCTCCTTGGAGAGGCGAAGGATGAGAGGTGACCTGATAGAGGTGTATAAGATGTTGAGGGGTATTGATAGAGTGGATTCTCAGAGGCTTTTACCCAGGGCTGAAATGGTTGCCACAAGAGGTCACAGGTTTAGGGTGCTGGGGAGTAGGTACAGAGGAGATGTTAGGGGTAAGTTTTTCACTCAGAGGGTGGTGGGTGCGTGGAATCGGCTGCGGTAGTGGTGGTGGAGGCGGATTCGATAGGGTCTTTTAAGAGAATTTTGGATCAGTTCATGGAAGTTAGTAAGATAGAGGGTTATAGGTAAGCCTAGTAGATCGGGACATGTTCGGCACAACTTGTGGGCCGAAGGGCCTGTTTGTGCTGCAGCTTTTCTATGTTCTATCCAATGGACTGACTGAGCATTCAGTTCAGACTTTCAAGGCTGGTATGAAGAAGCAATCACCTGCATCACTAGAAACCAAGATTCGTGTTACCCTACAAGACCACTACCGGAATTGCTCGAACTAAGCTGCTGATGGGCTGACACTTGAGAATCAGGTTGAACCTGGTTGTTCCAAATTTGGTGGGGAGGGTGGAGACAAGGCAGAGTTGCTAGAAAAGGTGGAAAGAACATTTGAGATAGACGATCTAGTCTTTGTGAAGAATATTGGGAATGGACAAAGTTGGGTCCCAGGAGTTGTCGTGGCCAGGACAGGGCTACTGTCCTATGAGGTGAAAGTGCAGGACAAGTTAGTGAAGAAACAGGTAGATGATTTAAGGAGGCGGCAGCCATTCCAGGAGCCTGTGATACTGCCTGGTCCAATTGTACCAGTCAGTAATGTTGTTGTTTGTCCAAGGAATGAAGTGGCTAATCAGCCAGTGGCAGGTCAAACTGCTGCTCAAAATGAGACTGAGGGAATAGTGGAAAGTGATGTGCTGGAGAGAGTCCTATTGAAGCAAGTCCAATTGTAACTACCTCCACCGTTAAACATCAACCAGTTAAGCTATGTCACTCCCAAAGAAAGAGGAAGTCTGACAGACTGAATTTCTGATAAACTGTGTTAAAAATCTTCATTTTTGCTATTGTTTTGAAAATGATATAAGTTATCAATGTACTGTGTAATAAGAGACTTAAAGAGGAAGGGATGTAATAGCTAGCCCCTGTAAGGAGCGTGTATCGGAAGATTGCCCAATGGGGAACAAGCACTGGGATCTCGGGGCAGAGCGCAGGCTTTTGCAGCCAGATTAATCCAAGGGTTGAGAATGAACACACCGAATGTAGCAGTCTGCATATTGTTGTAATTTGTAATTTACTGTTGTTGTTTTTTAGGTAACTGATGGTCGCCGATTATTGTATTTACTACACATAGAAAATAGGAGCAGGAATAGGCCATTTGGCTCTTTGAGCCTGCTCTGCCATTCATTATCATGGTGATCATCCAACTCATTAATCTGTTCCTGCTTTCCTCCCATATCCTTTGACCTCCGTAGCCCCAAGACCTATATCTAACTCCTTCAGGAAAAAAAACAATGTTTTGGCCTCGACTGCTTTCTGTGGCTCACCACTCTCTGGATGAAGAAATTTCTCCTCATCTCAGTCCTAAATAGTTTACCACATATCCTTAGACTGTGACGCCTGGTTCTGGACCCCCGACATCGAAATATCCTTCCTGCATCTACCCTGTTAGTTCTGTTAGAATTTTATAGGTTTCTATGCGATCCCCCTCAATCTTCTCAACTCCAGCGAATATAATCCTAATCAATCTCTCCTCATTCGTTAGCCCTGCCATCCCAGGAATCAATGTGGTAAACCTTCACTATACTCCCTCTATAGAAAGAACATACTTCCTCAGATAGGGTGACCAAAACTGCACACAATCACAATATCCCAGGCGTGGTTTCACCAAGGCCCTGTATAACTGCAGCAAGCTATACTCTCACTATCAAGGCCAACATACCATTTGCCTTCTTCACCACTTGCTGCACCTGTATGCTTACTTTCAGCAACTGGTTTACAAGGAAACTCCGGTATCATTACACATTCCCCTCAATGGCCATTCAGATAATAATCTCGCTTCCTGATTTTGCTACCTAAGTGGAAAACCACATTTATCCACAGTACACTGCATCTGCCATGCATTTGCCCAATCACTCAACTTGTCCAAATCATCTAAATTATTAATATATATTGTGAATAGCTGGGGTCCTAGCACCGATCCCTCTGGTAGCCCACTCATCAATGCCTGCCATTCAGAAAAATAAACCCTTTTATTCCTACGCTTTGTTTCCTGTCTGCCATACAGTTTTCTATCCATCTTAATAAACTATCCCCAACCCCACGCACTTTAATTTTACATGCTAATTTCTTATGTGGGACTTTGTCGAAAGCCTTCTGAAAGTCCAAATAAACCATATCCACTGACTCCCCTCATCAATCTATTGGTTACATCCTCGAAGAATTCCAGTAGATTAGTAAAGCATGATTTCCCTTTCGTAAATCCATGCTGGCTTCCTCTGATCCTGCCACTGTTTTCCATGTGCTTTGCTATTAAATCTTTTGTAATGGGCTCAAGCATTTTCCGCACTACTAACGTCAGGCTGACTGGCCTATGATTCCTTGTTTTCTTTCCACCTGTTTTTTAAGTAGTGGGTTACATTAGCTACTGTTCAATCTGTAGGAACTGTTCCAGAGTCTATAGTATGTTGGAAGATGACCACCAATTCCTAGGGCCACTTCCTTAAGTATTCTGGGATGTAGATTATCAGGCCCTGGGAATTTATCGACCTTCAATCCATCTATGTCCCTACTAATACTGATTTATTTCAGTTTCTCTCTCTCTCACTAAACCCTGTGTTGCCCAACATTTCTGGTACATTATTTGTGTCTTCCTTTGTGAAGGCAGAACCAAGATATTTAGTTGGTCAGCCATTTCTTTGCTCTCCATTATAAATTCCCCTGTTACTGACTGTAAGGGACCTACATTTGTCTTCACCATCTTATTCCCTTTTAAGAACATTAGAAACTTTTACACTCAGTTTTTATGTTCCCCACAAATTGAATTCTAAACTGCTCCCAATCTGCTGTTTTTTGTCTGGCCAATTTGTATGCCTCTTCATTGGATCTAATACTATATCATGGTTTGGCCACTTTTCCTTTTTTATTTTTGCGCCAGACAGGAAAGAAAAACTGTTGCAGTTCATCCATGCACTCTTTGAATGTTTGCCATTGCCTATCCACTATCATCCCTCTATGTAACATTCCCCAATCCATCACTGGCCGACTCACACCTCATACCGTTGTCTGGTTGGTTGGCAGGAGGAGGAGGCGGGTCAGATGTATCTCTAGTGGGGGGGGAGGGGAGGGCTGATTGTTGTCTAATGGTGGGGGGAGGAAGGCGGGTCAGATGTTCCTCTGGAGGGGAGGGGGAGTGAGACCAGACCATTCTCTGAGTGGAGGGGGGGGGGGAGTGGGGGAGGAGTGAGGCAAGCTCATTGTCGGCGGGGGTGGGGGTGGAGTGAGGCCAGATCGTAGTCTGGGGAAGGGGGAGTGAGCCAGATCGTTGTACGGGGGTGGAGGGGAGTGAGACCAGACCATTCTCTGTGGGGTGGGGGGGGGGGGGGGTGGAGGGGGAGTGAGGCCAGATCATTGTCTTGGGGGGGGGGGGGGGGGAGGAGGGAGGTGGGTAAGATGTATCACTGGGGGAGGGGGGGCAGATGGATCTCTGGTGAAGGGGGCACATGGATCTCTGGTGGGGGGGCATATGGATCTCTGGTGGGGGGCAGGGGGGTCTGCTGACACTCTGCGGGCGATCGGGGAGGGTAGTGGGGAGGGAGGGGGGCAGGGGTGGCGATCGGTCTGGGTAGTGTGGGGGTGAATAAGGGACACACACACACATCACTGTCCCCCTTATCCACCACCCCCTGCTACCCAGACCGATCGCCCGCAGAGTGGCAGCAGACCCCCCTGCACCCCCCGCACCCCCACCAGAGATCCATCTGCCCCCCCACCAGAGATCCATCTGCGCCTCCCGCCCCGAGATACACCCTCGCTCCCGCTTATCACTCCCGGGCTGCTTTCTCTGCTTTCTGCGGCTCTGGAGCGATCCGACACGGGCACATTTTTTCCAATTTTTTTTTCTAACTGCGCATGCGCAGTTCAGAGCTCCGATCGTTCCGGCAGCGCTAAGTCCCGCCCACAGCGCGAATCGGACTGGAGATGGCTGAGAGCGTATGGGGGTGCCTGAAAGCGGATTTCTAAGTCGGATCTGAACTACGCCCAGATTCAGCACTTAGAATGAAAATGGTAAAATTGTGCCCTTCATGTCCCAATTTGTGTAGAGAGATGAGCAGGGTAAGTATGTGGGGTTACGGGGATAGGGCCTGGGTAAGATGACCTGTCAGAGAGTCAGTGCAGACTAGATGAGCCGAATGGCCTCCTTCTGCACTGTAGGATTCTATGATTTCACTCATGGTCATTTTTCTCCTATCAGTGAACAGGTCTCCCGACAGTCACATGCTGGAGCCAGTGTCACATGCAGTACGTTCACCTACTTGCTGCAGCACTTCCATCTCTTCATCAGCAACAGAATGCACTAATGCCACCCTTCCAATCTTCATTACATCCTTCTCCATTGGCATCAGTATGGTCAAGGATGCCTTCCCACTTCCAGGAGGTGTATTCACTCTTCTCCTGCAATGAGAAAAGAAAAGCAAGTAAGGCCCACTGATAGATTAGTTGCACTTATGCTGTAAGCGCAACATTTGAAGGAGCTCACTGTAGGATGGGAATACTATACCATCAAACTGAGGGATAATGCCATTGCTATCTGTGGCGATGTAGAGTTAAGATGCAGCCTGGACAGACATTAGATGTGGTCACAGAGGTAGAGAGAGAGAGCTTCAGAGAGTGTACTGGAGAAGAATACAGGTGTGAGAAAGTTATGATTACCACTCACCTAATTGGACTTCAAGAGGTTACTGCAGTTTTTCGGCATTGGATCCACATCCTCTGCACTACAGTCCAGCTGCTCACCTCGTCCATGGCCTGCGACCAAGCCTGTTGTGTTAGGCTGGCTGACCTGTCATCCTTTAAAAAGAGAATGTGCCTCACAGCTTCTATGTTACCCCAAATGCCATTTCCTTAAATCATGACTTTTTTTCTTCCCCTTCTGCCATCCATTTTCTTCCCCCTTCTTCTGTCCAAAGTACACAGTACTGCCACTGTGAGAGCTGCTGGTGTTGCTTTAAATACTGCACCTTCACATCGAGCTTCTGACTGTTCCTTCCACACACCTTTCCTAATACAATGCCACACACCCTAGGGCATCCTCTTAATTAGCTGGCCAGTGGTAAATTCACCAAGGAGGGCCATTATTTTCAGGGTTGGGCTGCCAACCCAGATGTGCTCTAGATGCTCCATCAGAATCCAAGTTCATAACATTAATCTGGTTTCAATGTGTTGTCTCTTTCCCTGGGTCTCTTTCCCTGTCCTGTGTGTTTCTCTGTCCTGAGTGTTTTCTCAGTCATTTTACTCTGCTGTCTGTTGTTCGTTTACTGTCCCTTTTCCAGTTTAAGTCTTCAACATTTTTTTCAGAAACACGTGAAGACCGGACAAAGCGACTCTTCAGGCATTACACAGTCGGATCCTATGATAACTTTTCATCTCACAGGTAGGAGACTTCACTTACTTTAACCAGGAGATGTATTTGCATTGGGTACATTTAAAGCACATATTGTTTGCTTTGAGTGCAAGACAGATTTATGCAATGAATGTAGGCTCCCGCAGCTGAAATTATGGGCCCTATAGAATGTGGGCATTGGGCAGATACAACCCATTAAGTATAGAATAAAGCAGTGGAATTGACCTTCGTCAGTAGCGCCAAACAAACTCAGGAAATTTTCCTCCCATTTTACATTGCACCCAAATTTTTGTTTTTGCGGTGTGATACATGCTGTCAATTTATGATGTAATGTATGAAATTACTGGCAATTTCTAATTACACTTCCTACTGGTCCTGTCACTCAAAGAAGGTTCACAAGAATGGCTGGTGTAGGATATTTCAAATAGTCCAATGGTGAATTAGGTTCACATGATTCGGAGTTCAAGCTACGTGGAGGTGTAGAGGGATAATTACTCTATACCCAACCCATGCTCTACCCACCTGGGCAGTGTACATGCAGCTAGCTTTACTTATGTATCTAACCCATGCTAGAACCAACTAGGAACAGTTAGCGGGGAAAGTGTGGAAGAAAACTTACTCTGTTGTATTGGGAATTTCCGATCTGAAGAGAAGATGGATAGCTTGGGTTGAGGGATATGAGAAACTAGGTAGATGGGGTTGAAGGGATATGGGTAGAAGATGGTTATCGTCATTTTGAGGGATAGGCGGAGAAATTGAGTTTATGGAGCTGAAGGATATGGACAGCAGGTTTGAAAGTTATGGAGAGAAGATGGGTAGATGGGGTTGAAGGTTATGGGGAATAGGCTGGTGAACATCTGCTGCTAAGCTGTTGTGAATATAAACTCATTAAGTTGTCACGTGAAGTTTTCAATTCTTGTAATCGATTTGCCTCCAAGGTAGAGGACAACATCCCCGTGTAACTTTCACAAATAAAGTTTTTAATGTTTAATGTTTATTTATTGTCACAAGTAGGCTTACATGAACACTGCAATGAAGTTACTGTGAAAATCCCCGAGTCATCACACTCTGGTACCTGTTCACGTACACTGAGGGAGAATTTAGCATGGCCATTGCACCTAACCAGCATGTCTTTCTGACTGTAGGAGGAAACCAGAGCACCCGGAGGAAATCCATGCAGACACGGGGAGAACGTACAAACAGTGCACAGTCACCCAAGCCGGGAATCTAACCCGGGGCCCTGGCACTGTGAGGCAGCAGTGCTAACCACTGTGCCACCCATTACAGCACAAGAGAGAAGATTCTTATCAAATTACTTTAATTTCACTGAGCCTCTTTAGTGAGGCAGTCATAGAACTATCTGCCATGGAGGACAAGCTGATCCCTATGGCAAGTAGTTTCCACCCAATGGCACTGCAGGACTCCGTAGCACTAAATGTTTAAGTATCAGGATCATTTCAGGAACTCACTGGAGATATGGATGGAAACGCCCAATCTGTGGTTCAGCACTGCATCAGAATGATTATCAGTGCCACCAGGGCTAGCCAATACACAAGCTTTTGTATCAATCCAGGTAGTCCGGCTGAGGACTATAGGATTCAGGACCATCTAAGTGTTTCCCAGGGTACAAGGTCTCATCGACTGCACATGGCCACCAAGGCTGCCACAGACTAGACTACAGTCTTTTACCAGCAGGAAGGGTTTTCATTTGTTAAATGTACAACTGGTCTGTGACTATTGCAAACAGTTCCTGCTGGACACGTTTCCTGGGAACATCACAATATAATTATACCTGAGGTAGTGTAAGGTGCCAGACCTTTCAGGTTCCTTTGCATACCTTCAAGGATGGATACTGAGTGACATGAACTACTCATTGAAGACATGCACCAGAATTCTACTACCTCACCCGCCCAGAATCGGAGCAAGCGAGGGTCCGACAACGGAAATCTCTGTTAACCTTGGACGGGAATTTCCAGTCTCGCCCGAGCAAGGCCATAAAATACCGCCCATAGCTTCCGCCACCTGTAAGGATCCCAAACATAGGTACAGAGGAGAGATACAACACGAGCAACCATCAAGCAGGCTGTCGGCCTTCTCAAGATGCAGTTCAAATACCCCAATCAATCTGGTGGCTCTCTTCAGTATGAACCAACAAGGGTCTCATGTGTTGTGGTCTACTGTCTCTACACAACTTGGCGCTCCAGAGTGGCAAAGTTTCAAACAATATTGTGCAGCTTGATGCCTCCTCCGACAATGATGATATGGAAGAAGTGCTGACCAGTCGCTGTATTTTGACAGACCTCTGATACCCCAGGAAAAGCAACATGTGCAAGGGAGGCTCACATTGAACTAATACCAGAACATTTCAAGTGATCTTTAGTGACAGGTCCATGAAATTCAATAAAGCTACAGCATTCTGCAGCCCCACCTTGCCACTTAAATGCTGGCCTTGCCAGCAATGCACTTACCCCATGATCAAATGAAAACAAAATCATGCTGCTACCTCGTTGATGACTCCAGAGGAGCGTCATTAATCTGAAGGCACACCATCACCCTGCCTTCCCCAATCCTCCAAGTCTCAGTACCCTGAGCCTTTGCCAGCTGTGCTGTGGTGTACTCACTGGACTGTGACCCCAAATCCACACAAGAATGGGTATCCACCAACAGGTGTACCGGCACTATTGGAGGATATGGGAGAATGATATGTGCACCAACTGAGAGCCCTTCTTCCTCTGAAGAGGTGGATGGCTTTCTCCCGGTCTCTGGAGCTGTCTGCTCTTGTCCTTGAGCTGCTTGAGATTAATGAGAGAGTGATGTACATTCTATCAAACCCTTCAAACAACAAGTGTGGAGCTCTGTGTGACTGGTGGTGGACACATGAATACGGCGATTAAAAACAAAAATATGAATGCGATGCTTTGTATTCCCTAGAGATGGTCTTCTGCCCATTCAGTAGGCATCTCAGTCTTGTGCCTCCAATTCTGTCTTGCCATTTGCTGTGGATTCACCCCCACATGGACCTCCATTCTCCAGTACCTCCGCCATCAGCTTCAGGATGGCAGGATAAAGGGACATCCACTGCTTTTGTCCCTTTCTTTTTGCATTGTGTGCATTCATCTCCTGAAAGCACATTAAAGAATATTGGTTAGTTACCTGATAAAGACGAACACATTGGGCGGGATTCTCCGGCCTCGCTCGCCCCAACACCGTAAAATCCCATCCGAGATCAACAGACCCTTCCATGATCCCCCGCCCATTCCGATTCCCATGGCAGGAGGGATGGTAAAATTCTGATGCACTATCAATCGAGCCGAGACTAGTTGTGAGCAAGACAAATAGGCTTTTATTGGCAAGAACTTGGAGCCATCCCTGTCGGTGATCTGGTCTGAACTGAGAGCAAGGGGGGAGGAGCCACCGCCTTTATACCCAGACCAGGGGGAGGAGACTTGGGCGGAACTGACAGGGATGTGCCACATATACAGGGCTGAGAAATACTAACTACGGTGGTTAACCACTACAGATAACATATAACAGTGGTTTACCACACATTCTTCAAAGAACCTTTTCCCTCAGGGCTTCAATAGGCACTGCTTTAGTGGGAGGAACAAACTCTCAGAGTGCTCTAAATATGGTGCCTGTACTTCCTGTGGCATGACCTTGATCAGTGTCACCTGAATGGATAGTTTCCTCTCCCTTCTGACAATTAATAGGCCAGCCTGCCACTGAATTGTATTCTCCAGCACGTCCCATCCCTATCCAAACAGCAGCAGCTTCCAGCCTTGGCGTTGGGACCTTGGGCCTTGCTGCAAAATTCAGACCATTAAACAGAGATCCTGTTTATCCTTTCATAAATAGATCCCATGGCACTATTACAAAGAAGAGCGGGAGAATTATTTGCAACGCCCTGGTCAATATTTATTTCTCAATCAACATCACAAAAATGGATTATCCAGTCATTATGACATGGCACAGTAACTTCGTCTGAGTGGCAGTCAGCTTCGGATTGCCACTCTGCTCATTTACCTATGCCAAATTTCTTCTGTGCTGGTCTCACCAGACCTTCCGACTCAGGCAGTACAGCTGCCAAGGCCCAGCGTCGCATGCAGGGGAGGAGAATTGAAGGAGGATGCACCCCCTTTTTTACAGCAATAGCTGCCATAAGCCAGGTCATTTTAAAAGGTCCCAGTGAAATTGGACAGGCCAGTAAGAAAGTTCAGTGCCTGAAGTAAGTAGATAGGATTTAGGGCGAGTTCCAGTCTGGTCAGGTGGGGGCAGTCAGGCCTATGGGGAGGGTGGGTGGAGGTTGGGGTCTTTACAATAGTTACAAAGAAGTTTGTAACCTTTTCAGAATGTCGGAACCATCCAAAGTTTGATTTAAAATCGCAAATTCAGATGGTTCCCAGTGCAGGGAAGTTGCCCAGAGGAAGTTTGCACTTCACAGCAATTGCTGTGCAAATGCTTAGCTGTGAAGTTCCAAGAAGGATTCCCAGTGCATCTTTTGGATAATCACCCCCCCCCGCCCCCCCCCCCATCACCCCAAATCCAACACTGGGGATCCCAGAGGTTATAGAATCCCTATAGCGCAGAAGGAGGCGATTCGACCCATTGAGTCTGCACTAACCACAATCCCACCCAGGCCCTATTCCTGTAATCCCACATATTTACCCTGCGAATCCCCCTGACACTAGGGTCGATTTACCATGGCCAATCAACCTAACCCACGCATCTTTAGACTGTGGGAGGAAACCGAAGCACCGGAGGAAACCCATGCAGACACGGGGAGAATGTTGCTTGCTGATTGTAGGAACTTGCTGTGCACAAATTAGCTGTTTCATTTCCTACGCTGCAACAGTGTCCACGCTTCAAAAGTGCGTCATTGACCTAAACTGCTTTTGAGACATCCAGTAGTCTTGAGACGTAGTATACAAATCCAGGCCTTTCTCTTTTGTCTTAAACCCCTTCCTCAGTGATTGCACTTCCTCCTGACCTGTCCTGACATTCTCAATTCTTTAATTGCACAACCTTGCCAAGAGAAGTGTGGATGATTGACAGAAAGTGTTCTTAATGGTACAGAAATTGAACCTATTTTGATTTATACTAAATTAAAGATGACAAGACAAGGAATGGGCTATGAGTAGACCACTTTGTGTCTGTGCAGACTTCCTGCCTCCCACCCCCACCCCACATGGACTATTTCAGAATTAATTACATTTCCATGGCAACACTCACCGGCCCATTTATACCTGAAAGCATGAGTCACAGCTAGCTACAATAGTGCAAAACGATCGAGAGAGAACAGGAGGATAAAAGTCTAACTGGTCCAGTATGATACCCTAGTCAGCATTTTACCTTTATCCTGAGCGTTGTACAAGATAAATTGAAGGATAGACGACTCACTGAGATTTAAATTAGTTGAACATTCAAATTGCAATTTAGCTGAAGTGGGTTACCCTGACAACCGGCAAGGGCCTGGAGTTCCACAGGGCATATTTATTTTAAAGTAGTATGTTGCATTTCATAGATTCCCTCCAGAAGAAGCCTATTCAGCCCACCAAGTCTGCAATCATCTCTGAAAAAGCATTTTACCCATGCCAAACCCCTACCCTATCCCTGTACCCCTATGCATTTACCATGGCGAATCCACCTAACCTACATACTTCTGGATTGTGGGAGGAAACCGGAGCACCTGGAGGAAACTGAGAGAGACACTGGGAGAAAGTGCAAACTCCACACAGCCAGTCACCCAAGGCCGGAATTGAATACAGGTCCCTGGCGCTGTAAGGCAGTAGTGCTAACCACTGCGCCACCGTGCCGTATCTACCATTACTCCTTCAGCCTCATTCTCAGCTATTTCAGCTCAACTCATGAAGTACAAGTTCCTAGCAACACTTAACACTTGTGTACCTTTAATTCCACCAGTAAGTGTTAGCTGTGGTTCAGTGGATGGCACTCTAACTGCTGTGTTAGATTAGAAGTCCCACTTCAAAGACTTAGAACATAAAAACAAAGTCTATTCTGAGACTGCTGTGTGGTCATAAGTGCTGTTTTTCCAAATTATACCGAGGTCTTGTCTGCTGTCTCAGGTGGAAAAGGCTTGTCCAACCTCTTGCGTGGGAGAGGCAATGCTTTTCTCACTCAAGGGGTTGATGAGCACGATGTAAAACATGATTTTCAAAAAAGGTCAATGCAATAAATTGATAATTTTGAAAGAAAATTAATAAAAATGACCATTAAGAAGAGACAAGCAGTAGAGTTAACCAATAAAACCTATTTTTGCTTGTTTTCTTAAGAAGCAGAGCTATAGAGAAACAGACTAGGCCCAAGTGCTGGTCACCAGGCCTTGTGTTCACCTCTGATCGCACATACTCTTAGCTGATGTCAGCAGAATTCATATGAAAGCGGGGGTCAGAACCTCTCCAGCATGGATTTTCATCCTCCTTTGTGGAAAGGTTTTTTGGGAGGGAGGAGAAAGACAGGGTCCATCTCACTCCTAGTCTCGGGGTTCTCAGACTCGCTCAACGGAGCCCCCGTTTGGACTGTCGAGAAGGTATTTGGGACATTGAGAGAAGATGTGTTTTCTCACACTGCCCGGTCGGGGACTCCAGCTACCCCAGTGGATGGGGAATAAAGTAGGCATTGCTGCTGTGATTCTGCTGCTCCTTACGAACTCCCTGACCCACTCCATCTTTAGCCCCGTGCTCCTTTCAAAGCCAACACCAGGGCGGCATGGTGACATAGTGGTTAGCTCTGCTGTCTCACAGTGCCAGGGAACCGGGTTCATTTTCAGCTTGGGTCACTGTCTATGCGGAGTCTGAACATTCTCCCCATGTCTCCATGGATTTCTTGCGGGTGCTTCGGTTTCCTCACATAGTCCAAAAGACGTGCTGGTTAGGTACACTGGCCATGCTAAATTCTCCCTCAGTGTACCCGAACAGGTGCCAGAGTGTGGCAACTAGGGGATTCTCACAGTAACTTCATTGCAGTGTTAATGTAAGCCTACTTGTGACACTAATAAATAAACTCAAAACTTTATTTCAAATCCAAAGATCTGCTTAACAATAAAGGTATGTTGCTAGAAACTGCATCTGTACTGATGAAAAGGCTGATCCCAGCTATCCTGCAAGGGAGGACTACTGTTTTGGAACGTGCTGGCATGTTGTCATCTCCAGACTGAAGCATGTCGAGCTTTCATACTCCCTGACCTTCTGCCAATCTGCCTGATTAAGAGACTCCAGGTAGTAGTTAAACAAGTCCACCCCACACACTGGAGGTGCAACCGCTATCTAAAACTGCACAGTTGAAATGAATCAGCCATCAAAATAGTCATCACTGGATTCAAACAATGAACAATATATGGCAGGCCCCATCATCATTTTCAGCTTCGGATTTCTGTTTCATGCGTTATTTCAAACACTTGATTCTTTCACTGTGGGCAACATATTGCATTATGATACTTGGAATCACACTGATAATATCACTTAACCATTCCCCATGCATCTCTCAGGTTTAAACAACTGCGGTCACCATCTCAGATGCACTTTTTGTCTCAACTCTCAAATTGATTAAAAGTACAATAATTTCAGACCACCTATCAATATCATTGTACTGAAATCTACATCTCACATTTTGTCAATCTTGAAACTCAGCCACCATTTGCTTTATCACAGAGTTGATTGTATTCAATAGGAAAGTAGTTGGAAATGATTGTCTTCTGAGAAATTGTTTTAGAGCAACAATGATTTGGTCTAAGAGTCTTTATTTCAGAATTGAACCTCTATCTATGCCTGTCAACATGAGAAATGCATGCACAATTAAGTAACTTAAATGCCAATACAGACTCCATGATATCAAGTTCAAATCTCTTCAGTCTCATATCATCTGTACTAGTCCATGATGTATTCCTCTATGGACTAATCATCTGTTTTCTTAAATCTCTCAAAGGCTGACCAGACTTCTTATAAGTCATCCTTTTTGTAGAATTTATCCAAAAACAATAACAGAAATTCCAATCCCTCTTAGTTTCCAAATCATTCACTTTTCATTCTGAAAGCAATCCACTTCTAAGTTTACTTTTTATTGATAATGATAAAGCCAGAGCCATACCTTGCTTCTTTTTGCAGAATGAAGTAACCCATGTCCACAGCTCAACTTCAGTTTCCAATGTTCATGTGGTTCCATCTCCAAGGAAATTGGTGAATAATCAAAACCTGACATTTTGCATCTTCCTTCTGCCATCCTGGAACTTTCATTTGGCAGCAGCAGTGTTCTTATTTTTCCTTCCAACGGTGAAAAGAAAAACATTTTACAGCAACCAATCACCAAAGCTTAACGTTCACTTTCTGCTATCATGTTACCTCCAATAATAGTATCTGGTAAAGGGATAAGCTTGAAGCTGGTCTTTTACCTCAAGTAGGTTTATTCTCAGGCCAGCGCCATCCCAATCTCCATCTGCTTCCCCACACCCAACTAACTGTTCTATTTGTGTTCAGTTTTGCTCTTTTGGTGGTTGAGTGAATCATCACCTCCTGTCTTTAATAAGGCAACTGGCTTAACAATGTAATTGCCAGTGGATGCAATTGCTGATACATTTCTATCATAGACATTCAAGTATACATGCTCATATACCTTCATACACAGTCACATATTTGCACTAACACACAGTTGCATATATATCCTCACACATACACTGAGTCACATACACACCCGCCATAGTCCCATATATATCATAGAGTCATAGAATCCTACAATGCAGAAGGAAGCCATTCGGCCTATCGAGTCTGCACTGACCGCAATCCCACCTAGGCCCTATCCCCACAACCCCAGGCATTTACCCTAGCTAGTCCCCCTGATACTAACATAGAACATAGAAAAGCTACAGCACAAAACAGGCCCTTCGGCCCACAAGTTGCGCCAAACTTGTCCCTACCTACTAGGCTTACCTATAACCCTCTATCATAGAAATCATAGAAACCCTACAGTGCAGAAGGAGGCCATTCGGCCCATCGAGTCTGCACCGACCACAATCCCACCCAGGCCCTACCCCCACATATTTACCCGCTAATCCACGCATCTCGGGACTCTAAGGGGCAATTTTTAACCTGGCCAATCAACCTAACCCGCACATCTTTGGACTGTGGGAGGAAACCGGAGCACCCGGAGGAAACCCACGCAGACACGAAGAGAATGTGCAAACTCCACACAGACAGTGACCCGAGCCGGGAATCGAACCCGGGACCCTGGAGCTGTGAAGCAGCAGTGCTAACCACTGTGTTACCGTATCTTACTAACTTCCATGAACTGATCCAAAAGTCTCTTAAAAGACCCTATCGAATCCGCCTCCACCACCACTACCGCAGCCGATTCCACGCACCCACCACCCTCTGAGTGAAAAACTTACCCCTAACATCTCCTCTGTACCTACTCCCCAGCGCCCTAAACCTGTGACCTCTTGTGGCAACCATTTCAGCCCTGGGTAAAAGCCTCTGAGAATCCACTCTATCAATACCTCTCAACATCTTATACACCTCTATCAGGTCACCTCTCATCCTTCGCTTCTCCAAGGAGAAAAGACCTAGCTCTCTCAACCTATCCTCATAAGGAATGCCACCTAATCCAGGCAACAACCTTGTAAATCTCCTCTGCACCCTTTCTATGGCTTCCACATCCTTTCTGTAATGAGGCGACCAGAACTGGGCACAGTACTCCAGGTGGAGTCTGACCAGGGTCCTATACAGCTGCAGCATTATCTTCCGATTTCTAAACTCAATTCCTCTATTGATGAAGGCCAGTATCCATACGCCTTCTTAACCACAGCCTCCACCTGCGATGCTGCTTTGAGCGTCCTATGAACCCGGACCCCAAGATCCTTCTGATCTGCCAAGCGTCTTACCCTTAATATTATATTCTTTCATCCTATTCGACCTGCCAAAATGAACCACCACACACTTATCAGGGTTGAAGTCCATCTGCCACTTATCCGCCCAGTCTTGCATCTTATCTATGTCTCGTTGCAACTGCTGACATCCCTCTACACTATCCACAACCCCACCAACCTTTGTGTCATCAGCAAACTTGCCAACCCATCTTTCCACTTCCTCATCCAGCTCATTTATAAAAATCACAAAGAGCAAGGGTCCCAGAACAAATCCCTGGGGCACTCCACTGGTGACCGACCTCCACGCAGAATATGACCCATCTACAACCACTCTTTGCCTTCTGTGGGCAAGCCAGTTCTGAATCCACAAAGCAATGTCCCCTTGTATCCCATGCCCCTTCAGTTTCTCAATGAGCCTTGCATGGGGCACCTTATCAAACGCCTTGCTGAAATCATATAAACTACATCTACTGCTCTTCCCTCGTCTATGTGTCTAGTTACATCTTCAAAAAATTCAATTAGGCTCGTAAGGCATGATCTGCCTTGGACAAAGCCGTGCTGGCTATTTCTGATCATACTATTCCTCTCCAGATGTTCATAAATCCTGCCTCTCAGGATCTTCTCCATCAACTTACAAACCACTGAGGTTAGACTCATTGGTCTATAATTTCCCGGGCTATCTCTTCTCCCTTTCTTGAATAACGGAACCACATCCGCAATCCTCCAATCCTCCGGAACCTCTCCCGTCACCATTGATGACGCAAAGATCATCGCCAGAGGCTCAGCAATCTCTTCCCTCACCTCCCACAGTAACCTGGGGTACATCCCATCCAGTCCCGGCGATTTATCTAACTTTTGATGCTTTTCAAAAGCTCCAACATATCCTCTTTCCTAATGTCCATATGCTCAATCTTCTCAGTCCACTGCAAGTCTGCATGGCAACTACCAAGATCCTTTTCCACTGTGAATACTGAAGTAAAGTATTAATTGAGTACCGCTGCTATTTCTACTGGTTCTATACAGACTTTCCCACCGTCACATTTGATAGGTCCTACTCCTTCACATCTTATCTTCTTGCTCTTAACATACTTGTAGAATGCCTTGGGGTTTTCCTTTATCCTGTCTGCCAAGGCCTTCTCATGACCCCTTCTTGCTCTTCTAATTTCCCTCTTAAGTTCCTTCCTACTAGTCGTATACTCTTCTAGATTTCTAACATTACCGAGCTCCCTGTACCTTTTGTAGGCTTTTCTTTTCTTGACTAAATTCGTTACAGCTTTCGTGCACCATGGTTCCTGTAACCTACCATAACTCCCCTGTCTCATTGGAACGTTGCTGTCCAGACAAATCTTCCTTGAAAATGTGCCACATTTCTTCTGTACATTTCCCTGAGAAAACCTCCTTCCAATTTATGCTTCAAATTTCCTGCCTAATAGCCTCATAATTGCCCTTACTCCAAATAAACACTTTCCTAGCTTGACTGATCCTATCTCTCTCCAATGCTAATGTAAAGGAGATAGAGTTATGATCGCTATCCCCAAAATGCTCTCCCGCTGAGAGATCTGACACCTGCCCAGGTTCATTCCCTAATACCAAATCAAGTACAGCGCCTCCTCTTGTAGGCTTATCCACATACTGTGTCAGGAAGCCCTCCAGAACACACCTAACAAACTCCTCCCCATCTAAACCCCTTACCCTAGGGATATTCCAAACGATATTTGGGAAATTAAAATCTCCCATCACGACCACCCTGGTATTATCACATCTCTCCAGGATCTGCTTCCCAATCTGCTCCTCCACATCCCTGCTACTATTGGGTGGCCTATAGAAAACACCCAGTAAAGTTATTGACCCCTTCCTGCTGCGAGCCTCCACCCACAGAGATTCTGTAGACAATCCCTCTGTGGCGTCCATCTTTTCTACAGCCGTGACACTATCCCTGATCAACAGTGCCACTCCCCCACCTCTTTTGCCTCCTTCCCTGTCCCTCCTGAAACATCTGAAACCCGGCACTTGAAGTATCCAGTCCTGTCCCTGAGATAACCAAGTCTCTGTAATGGCCACCACATCACATTTCCAAGTAGTGATCCACGCTCTAAGCTCATCCATTTTGTTCACTACACTCCTTGCATTAAAATAAACACATCTCAACCCTTCGGTCTGAGCGCTCCCCTTCTCCGTCACTGCCTATCCTCCCTCTCACACTGTCTACAAGCCCCTTTTATTTTTAAGCTAACCTCCTCTCTCCCAGTCACCTCATTTTGATTCCCACCCCACAACCATTCTAGTTTAAACCACTCCCCAGTAGCCTTAGCAAACCTAAGTGGCAATTTAGCATGGCCAATCCACCTAACCAGCACGTCTTTCTGACTGTGGGAGGAAACCGAAGCACCTGGAAGAAATCCGCACAGACACGGGGAGAATGTGCAAACACCACACAGATAGTGACCCAAGGCGGGAATCGAACCTGGGTCCCTGGCACTGTGAGGCAGCAGTGCTCACCACTGTGCCACCGTGCCAGTCAGGTACACACCCTCATAACAGTCCCATATACTCCACACTGCATATAACACTTCGATATATTCCACACTCGTCACACACGGTCGGTTATACACCACACATCTCATTGTAACTCATGAATATAATCTGCGCCCCTCACTGCAGCATCCTATGCCTCCCACTGGAAAATTCTTTGATATAACCAACACTGCTCACTTCAGTACAACAGACAGAATCTTTTGTTTATAATATCAATATATGTTGTGTTTAAGGACAGCATTTACGTTTATATAGTGTCTTTCTCAAGATGTCCGAAAGACTTTACAGACAATTATGTACTTTTGAAGGGTAGCCATTGCTTTGAAGTAGGGACTGTGGCAGCAAATTTGTGCACAAGAAGGTCCAATAAGCAGGAATGAAATAATGATCAGATGGAATTTTCCCAATTCATGGCATCTGGCACAAATGATGGCGAGCTGGGAAAATAGCATATAAAGCTAAAAATCTGATTTGCATCTGGCACCAAGCAGTTTAAAGTTAAAGTTGACTTATTAGTCACAAGTAGGCTTATATTAACATTGCAATGAAGTTACTGTGAAAATCCCCTAGTCGCCACACTCCAGCACCTGTTTGAGTACACAGAGGGAGAATTTAGCATGGCCAATGCACCTAACCAGCATGTCCTTCGGACTGTGGGAGGAAACCGGAGCACTTGGAGGAAACCCACGCAGACATAGGGGAGAACGTGCAGACTCCGCACAGACAGTGACCCAAGCTGGGAATCGAACCCGGGTCCCTGGCACTGTGAGGCAGCAGTGCTAACTACTGTGCCACAGTGCCACCCATGTTTGCAATCTTGCTGTCCCTTTCAAGTGGCATGAACCGTCCAGAATGGGCAAGAGGCTTATTAACATGAGACTGACTGGATTTCAATATCATTAGTGAGCTGGGCATGCAATTGTTCCCCCCTCCCGGAAGCTTCCCACCTCTCCAGCATGACATCAGCCCTGCGCCAATAAGTACAGGTCTGTAAAAATATGGCTTGGGTTCAGCAGTAGCGAAGGAAAGCTAGAGAGTGAGTACTGCTGAGCACCAACCTCCAGGGTGCAGTTGTGGGGGTGGTGTCAGCCACCATGGCTGGGTGCAGGGCTTGCATGGGTGTGGGAGATTGGAGGGGCTCGGGCTTCTCTGGGGTCTACAGGGCAGGAATCACTGCTGGCTTGGGGCTCTTGTGGCACACATTACCCTTGGCTGCTGATTAACCCCTGAGGGGTTCCATATGAGGTTGAGTCCTAGCCCCACTAATGTCATGCTGGTTACCCTGACATCCATCTGCTGGACAGGCTCTGTGGTTTATTGCAAACTTTCAATCCCAGCCCCACTAACAGTAACAAGCAGCAGGTCTGGCAGCTGTTGCCCCAATCAAGGGAGCTTGGCACGTGTTAGCATGGCTCTGCATGAACTCTGCAGTGGTCCTTATAATGGCCACCTGTCACATGGAAGTCATGAGGGTATTCCTCCACCGACTGTCTGAACTGTAAGCCATTTCTGGAAGCCAGTGCACCAGATGTCCAGGTGGGTGCACGCAGGTCTATGTTTCAAGGGTTCCCAATGCTTCCAACTCACAGCCACTCTTGTGTTCCATGCAAGTGCCAGAGCACAGAGCCCAGTCTGCCATATGCTGCCACAAAGGGCCTGTAGTACCAGGATTCCGTACCTGGTAGGATGGCCATCCGGAGGAGCATCTACGTACTGCACTCCATCGACCGTGCAACTGCACTGCGGATGCAGAAGGCATCGTGCTATACCATGTGTAGGGAAGGTACTGCCAAATGGGAGGCCATTGGTGACCATGAGGAGGCACAGCAATGGCCATGGCCACTGTGGCAATAATGTAACAGCGGTCAGCAGTCCATTGATGTGGAGAATGGCATCGGGGATGGTGTACGGTTGGCAGCGTCCAGTCTCATGGGGACACAGGTTGCTGGGAGGGATTAGGGGCTCAGGATGGATAACCCTCAGGACTGTCTCTCTTTCTCTCTCTCTCTCTCCATTCAACCTCTGCCTCCTGAGCAGAGATGGATTTTGGATTGGAGCCAGTAGAGCTGGCAGTCATACTAGTTCCTGCCATGTTGGCTGATGAATGAGACAAATCCAGGCTCGAGGAAAAGCAGGACAATGGGGGCAATGATCAGGGTCAGGACCCGGTCACCCATCACCCGAGGGGGTGAGGGATGGCAGAGATAGAAACCCAGGTTCAATAGGACCTACTCGCATGTCATATCCTTCACCGAGATGCCAAGCGCCATGTGCTGCCGCAGACCTGGTACCTTTTGGGGCAGGAGGACATCCACTCCCAGTGGCTGTGATGGTCATAGTGGCACTCAATTTTTATGCTTCCAGTTTCTTCCAGGGCTCGAAAGATGTCTTCTGCAGCATCTGCCAGTCATCAGCACACAAGTGCATCCATGAGGTGACAGATGCAATGTACGCTGGGGTAGGCAACTCCGTGCATTTTGACATGTGCCATGCCCAACACGAAGCTCAGGCTGCAGGCTTTGTCACCATCGCCAGGTGCCCCATGGACAGCGGGCTGTCGATGGTGTACACGTCATCCTGTGGGCACGTGGAAACAGAGAGTGCCTTTATTAATCACAAGGGGTTCCACTCCCTGAATGTCCAGATTGTGTGACCACCGGCTTAACATTATGCAGGTGTGCGCATGCCACCCAGCAAGCATGCACAACAGCTACATCCTGTGGAGTTTGGACATTCTTGGACCACCTCAGGCTGCCGGAATGGTTCGTGGGGGACAAGGGCTACACGCTGAGGTCATGGCTGATGATGCCTGTGACCAAGGCGGAGACCCGTTATCATGAGACCCATGCTGCCACCCGATCCATCATCGAGCAGTGCATCAGCCTGCTTAAGATGTAGTTCCGCTGCCTGGACCACTCTGGCAGTGCTCTACAGTACAGCCCCCAGAAGGTCTATTGCATCATGGTGGTCTACTGTGCGCTCTGCAACCTTGCACTACAGGGGGGGCAACATCCTGGATGAGAGGGTGAAAGACCAGACAGACACCCTTGAGGAGACAGCAGGGCAGGAGGTGCCGATGATGGAGGACAGGTGACGGCAAGTGTCCAGCAGGGCAGAACAGTGAGGGAAGCCTTCATCACTGCACATTTCATTAACTAAGAGGTGTGGTGTGCTGCAGCTCCAACCCGCACCCATTCCCCCTCACCCCCATGGAGCCCTCAACTCCTAACCCCCCCTCCCCCCAACCTTGTCTACACTCCCCGACATGGCCCTTATTGCTATCACACCAAGTGATGGGCCTGGGTTGCGTGTTAGTGAGTTTCGTGTCCAGACAGTAGGGTGATGACGACTCGCTGTGCAGCACACTGTGATGCTGCCCTGGTGCAAAAGTCTGATGCCTACCTGTTCTCTGACTGCACATTAGTACTCGGGCCCACGTCTGAATGGGAGTTGGGACACCCTGTGCGGCCCAAAGCACCGGAGCTGGGCATGGGATGGTGGTGAGGGAGGCTGGGCCTAGCGTCTGTTGGGTGATGAAGATAGCAACCCAGGCTGTATTGTCACTGTGGGCATTAATGGATCCCACTCCTGGGACTTCTTGGGCGGTGCTGTCGGGGATTGGAGCAGAGGAGCTCAGACTGCTGAGTCCCGTGTCAGCGGACGGGGCAAGTGACCTTGTGTTCCTAACGGCATTTTCGGATGAGTGCTTCGAGTATCACGGCCGGCAGTCAGGGATCTAGCACAGGTGCTGGGAATTGGGGATTGTGTGACATTGTCAGTAGGCATCATCAGTGCGCACACTTCGGAACAAAGGGCCTCTCTCACGCAATATGACGCTCTGTGCCTCTATGCATACAGTCGGGATATGAGACTCAGGGATGGATGGGTCACCCTGTGGGATCCAATAACATTTAATAATGATTATCTGTAGAGCTAATTACCCTGTCCCTAACTACAGCATCTGCCTTCACCTGTGCTCTCTGGGGACCCTACAACCTTTTAATCGTACATTGCCAGCGCTACGTCTAGGTGACCCCCGAACCCCACCAACTCCCCCAGGATGCATATCAGAGGTGGTGGCGGTCAGTTGTGTTTCGTGCCCTGTGCCCTGTGATGCCATTGATGGGTGTGTCCAGGGGGGCCGGACCCTGGGGCACTCCAGCCGACTTTCGGTGTCATAGATGCAGCCCCCTGTTCAGCCTGTTGCCTGTGAGATGCATCAGTGTCAGGAAGAGGGGATTCGGAATGGCTGGGAACTGCCAGAGTTCCCTGGTTGGAAGGCGCCGGCTTGGGCTCCAGCACTTCCTTCTCCCATGGGGTGCCCATGGGCCCCGGGACACTCAATGGGATGAAGGGTCTGGAGTGAGCACCAGACACCTAGTGTCACCTGGCTCTGCCAGTCCTGGAAGCCCAACTTTGTATGCGCCATGGCGTGTGAGCCCTCAGCGATGGCCCTGAGAATCTGAACCAAGCTCTGGAGCTCCTCAGCAATTGCCTGCTGTGGCTGGACCATGCTCTGGAGCCCCTCCACATTTGCCCATTGAGATTGGGCCATGCTCTCAAAGCCCGCAGCCATGGCTTGCTGCGACTGGGCCATGCTCTCAAAGCCTCAGAAATATCCCTCTGACTCCAGAATGCTCCTGAGGCCCTCAGCCATCGACCTCTAAGACTCAGCCATACCTTGGACCCTTCCACCCATGGCTACCATTTCCTTCCCCAGGTTTTCCACTACGGTCGCCACCCTAGCAGTATTGGTCTGGGTGCCACGCAATGCCGGTACCAATGACACCCCCTCCTGCAATCACCAACTCTGCTTCTGGAGAACTGTTCCCAGCTGCTTGTCACCTGGCTGGGGGCCAGCTGTCTACTTGGCTTCGGCAGATCTCTGACATTCCCACCCCCACCTGATGTGCATTAATGGCTGAGTGGTGCTCACCAGAAAGTAATCCAGAAGCCTCACAGCTAATGTGTCCCACTGAGATGACTGTGCTGACTGGTCAGTGCTTTCGTCGAAGTTGTCCTCCAAGGTGTTGACGGGGTTCGCAGCAGCGGTGCCATCTCCTGAGGGCCAGACCTCATCGGGTTCCGCTCCTGCAAAAGGAGACACACAGTTCAATGCGAAGGCATATCTGTGCAGCTTGCAGCTGACTTGGAAACGGCCATATGAATGAAGGTTTTGTGGCTCCTCACTTCTTTGCCGTATGCCAACCTGACTATCAGTTATGGTTCTCTCCGCTGCCTCCCCTGAGAGCTCCATGGCTCGCTCCTCGAAGGGATCAGGAGATGCAGCTTGGGGACTCCCAACAATTAAGAGGCTGCTTATCAGGGAAGTTGGGCCTGCCTTTGGAGCCACTCAATCAGAAGGCTCGCACTCAGCAGTCCTTCCTCGAGTGGTGGCTATTACAGAAACAGCATGACCAGGAAGAGGGTGGCTCAGTGGTGCCCTCTAAGTCAATGGTGATTGAAAGCCTGATGGCTACATGTCCGCAGGGTGTCGGGGGTTGGGGGCAGGATGAGATGGATACTAACCCTTGCTACCCGCTGTCCGAACGAGGTCATTAATTTTCTTGCAGCACTGACCGCAGGTCCTCCGTGTCAGTGCATGGGCACTGTCTGCTGCAGCCACCGCATCCAGGCCACATTGCTATCCCGGCTCCGGGGTCATCTGCCCTCTTTGGGGAACAACATGGCACACCTTTTCTCTATGGCATCCAGCAGCCATCCTAACCTTCCCTCCATAAAGCATGGGGCTGTTCTGCAAGGTGCCATCTTCCTTGCATGGTCGGCTGTGAGTGCCTTGTTAGTGTTTAAATTAAACTTCCCCCTGCTTAACAGCGCACAGCTGTGGCCACGTGGGGTGAGTCACGTGCCTGGAGCCTCCATGATGGCATGTTCCATGTGACTGCTCTTTCAATGCACTAAGTGTCAAAAGATTGCAATGCCGAGCACACCTGAGAAACCGGAAGGGGATAGGGGAGTCTAAAACTAGAGGGCACAGGTTTAAGGTGAGAGGGGAGAGATACAAAAGTGTCCAGAGGGGCAATTTTTCATACAAAGGGTAGTGAGTGTCTGGAACAAGCTGCCAAAGGTAGTAGTAGAGGTGGGTACAATTTTATCTTTTAAAAAGCATTTAGCTAGTTACATGGGTACGATGGGTATCGAGGGATATGGGCCAAATGCGGGCAATTGGGATTAGCTTAGGGGTTTTTTTTTTAAAAAGGGCGGCATGGACAAGTTGGGCCGAAGGGCCTGTTTCCATGCTGTAAACCTCAATGACTCTATGACCGGTGTGGAACACTGCATCATTCTTGCAGCGTTGTCACTTAGAAAACTTTTGGGTAAATTCGCCCAATGTTTCGGGTCATCAGATGAATGGACACATACCCAAAATATTAATTCTCTTTTTGCCTCACTGATGCTGTCACACCTGTTGAGTATGTCCCGAATTTTCTGTATTTATTTCAGATTTCCAGCATCTGCATTACTTTGCTCTAGTAATCTACCTTCGGCATGGGGTAAGGGATAAATTAGCTCAGACAATGGGGATACGCAAAACATTCTTCAAAAGTGCCGGTGAATCTTTTAGGTCAGCCTGAGAAGGCAAGACAGGGCCTCATCTAAAAGTCTCATTCATTAGGAGGCACCTCCACCACTGCAGTGCTCCTTTAGTTGCTCTGGAATGTCAACCTCTATTATAGAAAGAAACATGGAAAAACTACTGCACAAAACAGGCCCTTCGGCCCCACAAGTTGTGCCGAACATATCCCTACCTTTTAGGCCTACCTATAACCCTCCATCCCGTTAAGTCCCATGTACCCATCCAGGAGTCTCTTAAAAGACCCTATTGAGTTTGCCTCCACCACCACTGATGGCAGCCGATTCCACTCGCCCACCACCCTCTGTGTGAAAAACGTCCCCCTAACATTTCCCCTGTACCTACCCCCCAGCACCTTAAACCTGTGCCCTCTCATAGCAGCCATTTCCACCCTGGGAAAAAGCCTCTGAGAGTCCACCTGATCTATGCCTCTCAACATCTTATATACCTCTATTATGATCTCAAGTTTCTCGAGTGGGACTTGAACCAACAATTTCCTGAGAGTGCTATCAACAGAAGCAAGGTTGACAATTGCTCATAATTTTTAAGGTAAAACTAATGCTCAAATAGCAATTACATGCTATTCAGTAATTCATCAGCAATCAGTGAAGTATTTTTTATCTGTCACATTTTTGTTTGTGAAGTAAGCAAAAAGAATTAATTGATCATGCTACTGACAGTATTTTTGATGAATGACATTGACAGGGTCAGCTGCTTCCTTATTTGTATATTTATCTGTTTAAAATGCCAGATTGATTTATTTTGTTTTTTTGCCTCTCTTCTGAACCACCAATTACTGGGCCACAGTGGTTTATGAAGTAAATCATAGTGGGCTGGCTTATGGGTAGATTGTGTTTGTGATGTCTATCGGATTTTTTTCGGCTGGCTTGTTAATTGTTCACACTCGCTCTCGTGCTTGCCGCAGACGTAAACCAGCTTTTTTTTCCCCTCTCTCTAACAGCGTGTGGATGTGAGTGACTCCTGGAGCCTGTAGGAAGTTCCTTTGCATGTAATTAACACCCAGCAGCTGCCTTGTGTAAGGGACGTCAGACTAGAATGCTAGATCGGCATTTGCTTGATTTCCCCCCCATCCCCCTCCCCCTCCCCCTCTGTGCATTATGCAACAGGCTATGTGCAGGGGAAGGAAAGAGGCAGTTGGGGTGGGGTTTGAATGGAGTGGGGGGGATGAGAAATGCATGCTGCTCGAGTGACTGAGGTGTGTGTGAATGTATGTGTGTGTGTATGTGTGTGTTTGTGTATGTATGTGAGTGTCTTAGACAGCAAGCATCCCAGCTTTATTTTGTTAACTCCAACCTCTGTGCAGAAGAGAAAAACACACACGCACACATACACACACACATACATACGCACACATACACATACATACAATCAAGACTTTGCTGCTGCTGCTGAATGCTGGTGATCACCTTTTGAAGATGGTTGTGAAAAGTAACCCAGCTCCCCTCTTCTCTTTCTCTCACAGTGATTATGTCATCGAGGAGAAGACAGCAGTGCTTCAGAAGAAGGAGAACGAGGGATATGGCTTTGTCCTCCGAGGAGCTAAAGGTGGGATTTGCTGCATTCCTGATTCCCTTATTTTTCCTTTGTGAAACATCCAGCTACATACTGAGCTGGGGTTATAATGCTGCACAGATTATCGGGAATTTGTGTTTTGCCTTGAGAATCTTTCACTGTTTCTGCCGTCCCTGTGAATCTGTCCAGTTTAACAGCTTGTTTCAGTGTTGCTAGCTTAGCCTCAGCATCTTCAATCTTTGTCATACTTGCAACATGATGAGGAACCATTGTTATATCTGTGTTGTACAGACCTGGTGTTGTACAGATGGACAGGGTGAATTTATGCTTCACCACGGACAACGTTCTATTCATCATGCTTCTCATTATTGCAGGCAGCAGGACTGCAGCTAGAAAGAGACAACAGAATGGCCAATTGCATTTTTCTTGAAAACTGACTATTATGCCAAACACTGGTGTAAAAATATGGTTGACACATTTCCCTGTTTTGCAAATATTTCAGGGCAAAATATGCAACTGCTCTGGAAAGCAAGGTTTATTAGATAGAGGACAGAATCCTTGTTAAAAGCAGCTACATGCCCAAGGCATCGGAACCTTTCTCCCCAGTGCAATTTTTCCAACAGGCTGGAAGGGTAATGTTTTAAAAAATGTAGTCAGAATGTGCCTGTGTAAATACTTGGCAGAAAACACCACTTCAGTTTGCGTGTGAGCACTTGTATCTGTGCCAGCGCCTGCGGAACATGTGTGCGCGCGCGTGTGTAAGTGCGTACATGTGTGCACGCAAGTGAATGACCACACACCTCGGTACGTGTGAGTTGATCTGCCTACACAAATTCACATGTTCAGCGATTGATGCAAAAGAAAACTATTCCTGTCACAGTATGTACAATACTGATATTCTCAGATACAGGAACAACGTGAATTCCGCGCTAAATAATGGTATCAACATTCATAATGGCATTACATACAACAAAACTGTCTGTCCTTTCCAGGACCCTCTGTGTCCATCCCTCTAATGTATGGAATGGGATTCACTTTCAGTCAACTGTACACAGCATGATCCACTATCTTGTCCTCCATTCTTTGTAGTGGCATTTATAATGTCTGTCTCCCCACATAACAAAATTAATCACTCACCTTTGATTGTACAGAACAGTATTCACTGACCATTCCTGTATTGTATAGAACAAGATTCACAGTCCCTTCTTGTTGTTGTATGCAACAGTACTCACTGCCTGTTTCTGTATGGTATAAGAAGATTCACTTCCTGTTCAGCTATTAGATATGACAATATTCAATGCCCATTCCTCTATGTAATAGGATTCACTGTCCCTTCCTCTATTGCATAAAAGAATATTCACTACTTGTTCCTCTATTTTACATGTAACAGAATTCACTGTCCATTCCTCTAATGTATAGAATAGTATTCACTATTCGTTCTTCTGTTATGTATAAATGGATTCACCATCCATTCCTCTATTGTTTGAAACTATGTTGTTCCTCTATTATATATAACAGAATTCACTGTGCATTCCTTTAATTTATAAAACAGTATTCGCTACTCATTCCTCTATTAATATATAATAATTTTATAGGACAATATTCACTACACGTTCCTCTATTATATGTAACAGGATTCACTGTCCCTTCCTTTACTGTACAAAAGAGTATTCATACTCATTCCTCTATTATATATAACAGGATTCACTGTCCCTTCCCCTGTTTATAGGGCAATAATCACTGCCTGTTCCTCTATTGTATATAGAAGATTTCACTATTCATCCTGTTGTTTATTAGGATTAACTATTTGTCTGTCCATTATATAAAATGGGATTCATGGTTTATCCATTTGTTAAAAATAGGGTTCACGGTCTGCCCCTCATGTATATAATGGGATTAAATATCAATTTCTCTATTGCTTAAGGGCATTTATTGCCTGACCTTCCACTGTATATTTTTTCCGTTCATGGAGCATGAATGTCACTGACAAAGCAAGCATTTATTGTCTAGCCCTAATGGCCTTTGAGAAGGTGGTGATAAGCCGCCTTCCTGAACAGCTGTGGTCCACTTGGTACAGGTACAACCCACAGTGTTGTTAGAGAGAGAATTCCAGGAGCTTGACCAGTGACAGTGAAGGAATGGCAATTTGGTTCCCAGTCAGGATGATCTGTAAGTTGGAGGTGTACTTGCAGGTGGTGGTGATCCCATGCATCTGCTATTCTTGTTCTTCTAGGTGTTAGAAGTCACAGGTTTAGAAGGTGCTGTCGAAGGAGTCTTGGCAAGTTGCTGTAGTGCCTCTCGTAGATGGTAAACTCTGCAGCCACTGTGCACTGATGCTGGAGGAAGTGAATATTTAAGGTGGTGATCGGAATACCAATCAAGCAGACTGCTTTGTCCTGGATGGTGTTGAGATTCTTGAGTGTTGGAGCTGCGTTTATCCAGGCAAGTGGAACGTATTCCATCACATGCCTGACTTGTGCCTTATAGATGGTGGGCAGCATTTGGTGGGATAGAAGTTCAGTTACTTGCCACAAAATTCCCAGCCTTTACCTGCTCTTGTTGTCACGAATTTTCTGGTCAGTAGTAACTCCCACGATGTTAATGGTGAAAGACTCAGCAATGGTAATGTGGTTGAATGTCAAGGGGAAATAGTTAGAGTCTCTCTTGTTGGAGATGATCATTGCCTGGTATTTGTGAGGTACAAATGTTACTTGCCACTTCTCAAGTCATAGAAACATAGAAAATAGGCACAGGAATGGGCCATTTGACCCTTCAACCATTCGTTCTGATCATGGCTGATCATCCAACTCAATAGCTTGATCCCGCCTTCCCCCATATTCTTTGATCCCCTATGCCCCAAGAGCTATATCTAACTCCTTGAAAACAGACAATGTTTTGGCCTCAATTGCTCTCTGTGGTAATGAATTCCACAGACTTACCACTGTCTGGCTCATCCCAGTTAAGTTGTATGCAGAGATGGACTTCTTCATTAAGTAAATAGTACTGAACACTGTGCAATTATCAGTGAATATCTTCACTTTTGACCTTTTGGGTCAGGAGCCGAGAGGCCCTGGTGGAACCCAATCTGAGCATCGATAAGCAGCTTATTGCTGTGTAAGTGTCACTTGATAGCATTGCCAAAGTACCCTTACATCATTTTGCTGATGATTGACAATAGACTGATGGAGTGGCAATTGGCCTGATTGGATTTGTCCTGCTTTTTGTGAACAGAATGCATCTGGACAATTTTCCATATTGTCAGGTAAAGCTATGTTATAGCTGTACTGGAACAACTTGGTAAGAGCGCAGGTAGTTCTGAATCACATCTTCAGTACTACAGCTCGGATGTTATCAGGGCCCAAAGGTTTTGGTGTATCGAGTATCATCAAACTGGTTCTTCATTATGCGTGGAATGAATTGAATACTAATGTCAGTGATGCTGGTGATATCAAGAGAAGGCCAAGCTGAAAACAGCTACAATTGCTTCAACCTTGTCTTTTGCACTAACATGTTGGGCTCAGCCATCATTGAAGATGGAGATGTTTGTGGAACAGCCTCCTCCAGTTAGTTCTTTGATTGTCCATCACCATTTACTCCTGGATGTGACAGATAGGCAGAGCTTTAATTTGATCCATTGATTGTGGAACCATATAGCTCTGTCTATACCTTGCAGCTTTGGCTGTCTAGCATGCACGTTGCCCTGTGTTACAGCTTCATAGGTTGGCACCTCATTTTTAGGTACACCAATCAGATGCTGCTACTGGCATGTTCTCCTACACTCCTCATTGAACCAGAGTTGGTCCTTTGACTTAATGGTAATGGGAGAGTGAAGGGTACGTTAGGATTAGATTACAGATTGCAATTGAATATACCTCTGTTGCTGTTGATGACCCACAAATCTTTATGCATGCCTGTTTTTGAGCTGCTAGATCTATTCTGAATCCATCCCATGTAGCATGGTAGTAGTGCTAAACAACATGATGGAGGGTGCCCTCAGTGTGACGAAAGAACTTGCCTCCACAAGGACATTTGGTGGTCACTCCTACCAATACTGTCATGAATAGATGGATCTGTGACTGGTAGATTGATGAGGATGAAATCAAGTAAGATTTTCTATCTTCTTTGTTCTCTCAACACCTGCTGCAGGCTCAGGTTGGCAGACATGTTCATCATTGCACAGCTAGTTCAGCCAGTAGTGGTGCTACTGAGCCACTCTTGGTGTTGGACATTGAAATCCTCCATCCAGAGTTTACTTTGTGCCCTTGCCCAAGGACACAAAGTAAACTCTGGATGGAGGATTTCAATGTCCAACACCAGGAGTGGCTCAGTAGCACCACTACTGGCTGAACTAGCTGTGCAATACATCTTCCAAGTGTTTTTTAACATGGTAAAGCACTGATTCATCAACTAATGGACGGCGATGGTAATAATCATCAGCAGAATGTTTCCTTGCCCATTGCTCATGTTTGACCAGGTGCCATGAGACATCATAGGGTCCGATGTCAATGTTGTGAGCTCACAAGTTCACTCTTCCTAACTGTGCTGTCACCTCTGGTGGCTCTGTGCTGCCAGTGGCATGGGACATACCCAGGGATGGTGATGGAGGAATTGGGTGTAAGGTTTGTTTTATGAAGTATTACTTTGTCAGGCTGTTGCTTGACTCTTCTGTGGGACAGCTGTTCCACTTTATAATTGGACTCACTGTCCATCCTTCTATTGCCCTTGGCATATAACAGGATGTACTGTCTGTCCCTCCATCCTATGTAACTGGATTCACTCTCCATTCTTCAATTGCATATAAAGAGAGCCAGTGTCTGCCCCTCTATTATATACAATGGGATTTACTGTCTCTCCCTCTATAGCATATATCTAGATTTACTGTCGACAGTGTATTTAACAAAATTGAACATCTCTTCCACTATTATATGTAATGAGATTAAACATCTCTCTCTCCAATATATATAACGGATTCACCATCAATGCCTTGCGTTGTTATAATAGGATTCACTGTCAGTCACTTTACTATAAATAATTGGATTTGCCATCTACCCCTCTATTGTATCTAATGGGATTCCGTGTCCATCACTTCATTGTATACAAAGTGATTCACTCTCTATCGTTCATTGTATATAATGGTGTTTAATAATTGTCCCTCTGTTGTGCATAACAGATTAATTGTCCATTGCTTCTTCATATACAACAGGATTCACTGCCCATCCCACTATTGTATGTAACAGGATTAAACATGCATCCTTTTATTGTATATAACTATGCAATTCACCACCCAATTCTTTATTGCATATAACGAAATTTAGTGTCTGTCCTTTTATTGTAATATAACAAAATTAAACCGACATCTGCCTTGCTCATGTATATAGTATAATTCACTGTCTGTCCACCTATTGTCTATAACAGGGTTCACTGTCTGTCCCTCTATAGTATGAAACGGAATTCACAATCTGCCCCTATATTGTACGTAGCACAGTTCACCAACCAACCCATTTTTGTGCAGAACAAGATTCACCAAGCATTGCATAGAGAGGACTTTGAATTAAATAGTTATGAGAGTGTTCACAAGCAAGGAGATTTGGAAAGTTAAAGAGAAATAACAAGGCAGTATGCAGGGTAGCAAAAGGATAATGGTAACCAAAATGTGGTAGGAAGGAACAGAGCATACAAACGTAAGAATGCACTAACCAATAAGGTCAGACGAGGGGAAAATGGCAACAAGATGGAATTAATCATTCTTTATCTGAAAGCATGAAGTATTTGTAGCAAGATGGATGGATGAATCAATAGCACAAATAGAAATAAATGAATAACAAAAAACAGAAAATGTTGGATGAACTCAGCAGGCCTGGCAGCATCTGTGGAGAAAGAAACACAATTAATGCTTTGAGTCCATGTGACCCTTCTACAGATATAAATGAATATGATCTGATAGCCATTCCAGAGATGTGGTTGGAAGATGGGCTAGAAACTGAATCTTCAAGGGTATTTGACATTTCAGAAGAACAGGAAGAAAGGAAAAGGAGATGAGGTATCTCGCTCTGTTAGTAAAGGGTGAGATCAATACAGTTGTGTGAAATCATGTTGGTTTGGCAGATCAAGATGTAGAATCAGTTTGGGTGGAAATCGAAAAAGGCAAAGGAGAAAAGTCACTGGTGGGATTCGTTTATAAGCACCCGACAGTAAGTACACGAGGACAGGGTATAAATTGAGAAATAATGGGGGCTTCTAAGAAAGGTACTGTAATAATCATCATTAATGTTACTTTTCATATAGATTGAACAAATCAAATTTGCAAAGGTATTCTGGAGCATGAGTTCAGAGAGTGCATTCAGACCAGTTTCTTCTAAAAACATGTTCTGAAATCAACCAGGGAGCAGGTTATTATAGATCTGATAACGTGTAATGAAACAGATTTAATGAATGACCTCATAGTAAAGGTTCTCCGAGATCATAAAATGATAGAATTAACATTCGCTTTGAAGTGAGAAACTTGGGTCTGAAACTAGTATTCTAAATTTAAAGGTATGAAGACAGAGATGGCTAAAGTGGAATGGGAAAATATGTTAAAAGGCAAGATGGTGGAGAAGCAATGGTGGACAATTAAGGAGATATTTCATAATCTCAACAAAGATATATTCTATTAAGGAAGAAGGAGTCCATGAGAAAAATGCCCCATCCATGGCTAAATAAGTTTTTTGAAGAGGTGACAGAGATAATTGATGAGGGAAGGGCTGTGGGTGTAGTTTATATGGACTTTAGTAAGATGTTTGACAAGGTCCCACATGGCAGACTGGTACAAAAACTAAAAGCACATTGCATTTGGGGTGGGCTGGCTCGATGAATACAGAACTGGCTTGGTCATAGAAAGCAGAGAGTAGCGTTGGAAGGGTGTTTTTCAGAATTGAGATCTGTAGCTAGTGGTGTTCTGCAGGGATCAGTGCTGGGACCTCTGTTGTTTGTGGTATACATATATATATATAAATGATCTGGAGGAACATGTGGGTGGCCTGAATGCGGATGACGTGAAGATTGGTGGAGTTGCTGATAGTGCTGGGGATTGTCAGGGGATAGAAATAGATTGGAGACTTGGGCACAGAAATGGCAGATGGAGTTTAATCTGGTCCGGATGGGATTTATCCAAGGATTCTCTGGGAGGCAAGAGAAGTGATTGCAGAGCCTCTGGCTCTGATCTTCAGGTCGTCGTTGGCCTCTGGTATAGTACCAGAAGATTGGAGGTTAGCGAATGTTGTCCCATTGTTTAAGAAGGGGAACAGAGACTTCCCCGGGAATTATAGACCGGTGAGTCTCACTTCTGTTGTCGGCAAGATGTTGGAAAAAATTATAAGGGATAGGATTTATAGTTATTTGGAGAGTAATGAATTGATAGGTGATAGTCAGCATGGTTTTGTGGCAGGTAGGTCGTGCCTTACTAACCTTATTGAGTTTTTTGAGAAAGTGACCAAGGAGGTGGATGGGGGCAAGGCAGTGGACGTGGTATATATGGATTTTAGTAAGGCGTTTGATAAGGTTCACCATGGTAGGCTTCTGCAGAAAATGCAGATGTATGGGATTGGGGGTGATCTAGGAAATTGGATCAGGAATTGGCTAGCGGATAGGAAACAGAGGGTGGTGGTTGATAGTAAATATTCATCATGGAGTGCGGTTACAAGTGGTGTACCTCAGGGATCTGTTTTGGGGCCACTGCTGTTTGTAATATTTATTAATGATCTGGATGAGGGTATAGTTGGGTGGATTAGCAAATTTGCTGATGACACCAAAGTCGGTGGTGTGGTAGACAGTGAGGAAGGGTGTCGTAGTTTGCAGGAAGACTTAGACAGGTTGCAAAGTTGGGCCGAGAGGTGGCGGATGGAGTTTAATGCGGAGAAGTGTGAGGTAATTCACTTTGGTAGGAATAACAGATGTGTTGAGTATAGGGCTAACGGGAGGACTTTGAATAGTGTGGAGGAGCAGAGGGATCTAGGTGTATGTGTGCATAGATCCCTGAAAGTTGGGAATCAAGTAGATAAGGTTGTTAAGAAGGCATATGGTGTCTTGGCGTTTATTGGTAGGGGGATTGAATTTAGGAGTCGTAGCGTTATGTTGCAACTGTACACAACTCTGGTGCGGCCGCACTTGGAGTACTGTGTGCAGTTCTGGTCCCCACATTACAGGAAGGATGTGGAGGCTTTGGAGAGGGTGCAGAGGAGGTTTACCAGGATGTTGCCTGGTATGGAGGGGAGATCCTATGAGGAGAGGCTGAGGGATTTGGGATTGTTTTCGCTGGAAAGGCGGCGGCTAAGAGGGGATCTTATTGAAACATATAAGATGATTAGAGGTTTAGATAGGGTGGATAGTGATAGCCTTTTTCCTCTGATGGAGAAATCCAGCACGAGGGGGCATGGCTTTAAATTGAGGGGGGGTAGTTATAGAACCGATGTCAGGGGTAGGTTCTTTACCCAGAGGGTGGTGAGGGATTGGAATGCCCTGCCAGCATCAGTAGTAAATGCGCCTAGTTTGGGGGCGTTTAAGAGATCCGTAGATAGGTTCATGGACGAAAAGAAATTGGTTTAGGTTGGAGGGTCACAGTTTTTTGTTTTTTTTTAACTGGTCGGTGCAACATCGTGGGCCGAAGGGCCTGTTCTGCGCTGTAATGTTCTATGTTCTATGTTCTAAATGTGAGGTAATGCATTTTGAGGGATCAAATCTAGGTATGAATTATACTGTAAATGGCAGAACCCTGAGGAACATTAACATACAGAGGGATCTGGGAATGCTGGTCCACAGTTCCCTAAAAGTGGCAACACAGATGGCCAAGATGATTAAGAAGATCAAGTTCATGGGGATAAAAGTGAGAAGGGAGAAAAAGAGAATTACACAGTGACTAGGCTTCAACACTAGTGCATTGGCTGCGCAGCACTTTGGGATGTGAGGAGAACATGAAAGATGCAAATTCTTCTTTCTTTTGCTGCAGCTGTTGAAATGCTGAGGTGGGGACAGAACATAAGAAATAAAACCAGAAAATGCTGGATAAACTCAGCAGGTCTGGCAGCATCTGTAGATCTAAATTAGACCCGAAACGTTAACCCCTGTTTCTCTTTTCCAGGGTCATTTAGACCCAAAACGTTGACCAGAATTCTCCAACTGTTCTCGCCCTGCCGCCGCTGGAAGTGAGGACAGAGAAATAGGGCGGCACAGTGATTAGCAGTGCTGCCTCACAGTGCCAGCGACCTGGGTGTAATAAGTCTTTGGAGGCAGAAGCCCCTTCTCCAAAACCCCTTTATTTACAAATCCAACAGCAGTACACAGAGTGCTATCAGTCAGTAATCTATCTTCGGGAGTGCCAGAGGAACTGACACACCCGGTTAAATACAAGATAAAGATTCCCTGATTGGCCCATCAATTGACTCCTTAATAAGGGAGTCCATATTCCAATAGGCCAACCTCAATGGCCTGATTGAAGTCATTACACTGGGTTCGATTCCTGGATTGGGTCACTGTCTGTGCGGAGTCTGCGCGTTCACCCCGTGCCTGCATGAGTTTCCTCCGGAAACCTCCCACAGTCCAAACGATGTGCTGGTTAGGTGGATTGGCCATGTTAATTTCTCATTCAGTGTACCCAAATAGGCGCCGGAGGGTGGCGACTGGGGGATTTTCAGCCAAATCTCCATTCACTGCAACGGGACCAGAGAATCCTGATGGTGTGAACGGCTGGAAAATTCAGCCCGTTGACTGTTACTCTTCACAGATGCTGCCAGACCTGATGGGTTTATCCAGCATTTTCTGTTTTTGTTTCAGGTTTCCAGCACTGTCAGTAATTTGCTTTCATAAGAACATCAGAAATTGGAGTTGGAGTATGCCATTTGGCTCCTGAACTTTGCTGCACTATTCAAGAAGATAATGGCTGATTTGATTAGGGTCTTCACTGCACTTTCCTGCCTTCCCTCCATAACCCTTGACCTCCTGTTGATCAAAAGATCTATCCAGTACAGCCTTGAATAAATTCAATGACCCAGCCTCCACTGTTCTCTGAGAATTCCAAAGGCTAACACCCTCTTCAAGAAAAAGATTCTCCCGAATTCAGTCTTAAATAGGAAATATCTTACTTTTAAATAGTGCATCTTAGATTCTTATAAATATCGAGGTTATTGTTCAAGTGTTTTAGAAACAGCGGTGTGCCTCAGGGATCAGTGCTGGGCCCACTGTTATTTGTCATTTATATTAATGATTTGGATGAGAATATAGGGGGCATGGTTAGTAACTTTGCAGATGACACCAAGATTGGTGGCATGGTGGACAGTGAGGAAGGTTATCTCCAATTGCAGCGGGATCTTGATCAATTGGGCCAGTGGGCTGACGAATGGCAGATGGAGTTTAATTTAGACAAATGCGAGGTAATGCGTTTTGGTAGATTGAACCAGGGCAGGACTTACTCAGTTAATGGTAGGGCGTTGGGGAGAGTTACAGAACAAAGAGATCTAGGGGTACATGTTCATAGCTCCTTGAAAGTGGAGTCACAGGTGGACAGATTGGTGAAGAAGGCATTCGGCATGCTTGATTTCATCGGTCAGAACATTGAATACAGGAGTTGGGACGTCTTGTTGAAGTTGTACAAGACATTGGTAAGGCCACACTTGGAATACTGTGTGCAATTCTGGTCACCCTATTATAGAAAGGATATTATTAAATTAGAAAGAGTGCAGAAAAGATTTACTAGGATGCTACCGGGACTTGATGGATTGAGTTATAAGGAAAGGCTGAATAGACTGGGTCTTTTTTCTCTGGAGCGTAGGAGGCTGAGGGGTGACCTTATAAAGGTCTATAAAATAATGAGGGGCATAGACAAGGTAGATAGTCAATATCTTTTCCCAAAGGTAGGGGAGTCTAAAACTAGAGGGCATAGGTTTAAGGTGAGAGGGGAGAGATACAAAAGTGTTCAGAGGGGCAATTTTTTCACAGAGGGTGGTAAGTGGAACAAGCTGCCAGAGGTAGTAGTAGAGGTGGGTACAATTTTATCTTTTAAAGAGCATTTAAATAGTTACATGGGTACGATGGGTATAGATGGATATGGGCCAAATGCGGGCAATTGGGATTAGCTTTGGGGTTTTAAAAAAATAAAATAAGGGCGGCATGGACAAGTTGGGCCGAAGGGCCTGTTTCCATGCTGTAAACCTCTATGACTCTATGCATATGGCATGCTTGCCTTCATCGGCTGGGGCATTGAGTACAAGATTTAGCAAATAATGTTGCAGCTATATAAAACCTCGGTTAGGCCGCATTTGGAGTATTGAATGCAGTTCTGGTCACCACACTACCAGAAGGACGTGGAAGCTTTGGAGAGAGTGCAAAGAAGATTCTTTGTACCCCAGGTTACTGTGGAAGGCGAGGGAAGAGATTGCAGAGCCTCTGGCGATGATCTTTGCGTCGTTGATGGAGACGGGAGAGGTGCCGGAGGATTGGAGGATTGCGGATGTGGTTCCTATTTTCAAGAAGGGGAATAGGGATAGCCCAGGTAATTACCGACCGGTGAGTCTAACCTCAGTGGTTGGTAAACTGATGGAGAAGATCCTGAGGGACAGGATATATGAGCATTTAGAGAGGCTTAGTATGCTCAAAAATACTCAGCATGGCTTTGTCAAGGGCAGATCGTGCCTTACGAGCCTGGTGGAGTTCTTCAAAAATGTGACTGAACACATTGACGAAGGGAAGGCGGTAGATGTGGTTTATATGGATTTTAGTAAGGCGTTCGATAAGGTCCCCCATGCAAGGCTTCTAGAAAAAGTGAGAGGGCATGGGATCCAAGGGGCTGCTGCCCTATGGATCCAGAACTGGCTTGCCCAAAGGAGGCAGAGAGTGGGTATAGATGGGTCTTTTTCTAAATGGAGGTCGGTCACCGGTGGTGTGCCCCAGGGATCTGTTCTGGGACCCCTGCTATTTGTCATTTTCATAAATGACCTGGATGAGGAAGTGGAGGGATGGGTTGGTAAGTTTGCCGACGACACGAAGGTTGGTGGGGTTGTGGATAGTCTGGAGGGATGTCAGAAGTTACAGAGGGACATAGATGGGATGCAAGTCTGGGCGGTGAAGTGGCACATGGACTTCAACCCAGATAAATGCGCAGTGGTCCATTTTGGCAGGTCAAATGGGATGAAGGAGTACAATATAAAGGGAAAGACTCTTAGTACTGTAGAGGATCAGAAGGACCTTGGGGTCCGGGTCCATAGGACTCTAAAATCGGCCCCGCAGGTGCAGGAGGTGGTTAAGAAGGCATATGGTGTGCTGACCTTCATCAATCGAGGGATTGAGTTTAGGAGTCCGGGGATAATGATGCAGCTATATAAGACCCTCGTCAGACCCCACTTGGAGTACTGTGCTCAGTTCTGGTCGCCTCACTATAGGAAGGATGTGGAAAAGATTGAAAGGGTGCAGAGGAGATTTACAAGGATGTTGCCTGGATTGAGTGGCATGCCTTATGAGGATAGGCTGAGGGAGCTCGGTCTTTTCTCCTTGGAGAGGCGTAGGATGAGAGGAGACCTAATAGAGGTATAGAACCATAGAAATATAAGATGTTGAGAGGCATAGAAATATAAGATGTTGAGAGGCATAGATCGGGTGGATTCTCAGAGGCTTTTTCCCAGGGTGGAAATGGCTGCTACGAGAGGACACAGGTTTAAGGTGCTGGTGGGTAGATACAGGGGAAATGTTCGGGGGAAGTTTTTCACACAGAGGGTGGTGGGCGTGTGGAATCGGCTGCTGTCAGTGGTGGTGGGGCAAACTCAATAGGGTCTTTTAAGAGACTCCTGGATGAGTACATGGGACTTAATAGGATGGAGGGTTATAGGTAGGTCTCGAAGGTAGGGATATGTTCAGCACAACTTGTGGGGCCGAAGGGCCTGTTTTGTGCTGTAGTTTTTCTATGTTTCTAAGATTCACTAGGATGTTGCCTGGTCTCAAGGAGAGGTTGAATAAACAAGGATTGTTTTCACTGGAAAGATGGAGGTTGAGGGGAGACCTGATAGAGGTCTACAAACTGAGAGGCAAAGATAGGGTTGATAGTCAGAAGTTTTTCCCCAGGATGGAAGCATCAATTACAAAGGGGCACAGGTTCAAAGTGAGAGGGGAAAGTTTAAGAGAGATGTGCAGGGGAATTTTTTCACTGAGTGTGGTGGGTGCCTAGAACGCACTACCAGAGGAGGTGGTAGAAGCAAGCACATTAGCAACATTTAAGAGGCATCTAGATGGGTACAGGAATAGGGAGGGAATGGAGGAATGCAGACTGAGTAAGGGCAGAAGGTTGTTTTTAGTTTAGTTACAGCATCAGGGCATTAGGGCATGGGCTTGGAGGGCCGAAGGGCCTGTTCCTGTGCTGTACGTTTCTTTATTCTTTGTTCTAAGGAAGTTAAGGATGGTACTGAATTGAAAATAAAGGTGTACAATGCTGCAAAGGTTCATAGCAAGCCAGAAGATTATGAAGTTATTAGAAATAAAGTTACTGTGAAATTCCCCGAGCCGCCACATTCCGTCGCCTGTTTGGGTCAATGCACCTAACCAGCACGTCTTTCAGACTGTGGGAGGAAACCAGAGCACACGGAGGAAATCCAAGCTGACACAGGGAGAATGGTAAACTCTACACAGACAGTGACCCAAGCCGGGAATCAAACCCAGGTTCCTGGCACTGTAAGGCAGCAGTGCCAACCACTGTGCCACCATGCCGCAGCAAAGGATAACTAAAAAATAGAGAGAAAGAAATTAGAATATGAGAGTAAACTAGCAAGAAATTTTTTAAAAGACAGTATAAGCTTCTACTAGCAAATTAAAGGGAACAGAATAACTAAGGTAAGCATTATTCCCTTAAAGGATGCGATTGGGGAATTATTAATTGGACAAAAGGAACTGGCAGAGACTTTGAATACGTCCTTGTGATATGGTAGAAGACACATAAAACAGCTCAAGATTGGTAGAAAATTAACAGGAGAGAGAAACTTAAAACAGTCGTGACTGCAAGAGAAAAAGTACTAGGAAAATTAATGGAGCAAAAGGTTGACAAGTTTCTTGGATCTGATGATCTGCATCCTCGGGTCTTGAAAGACATGGCAGCAGAGAAAGTGGATACACTGTTTTCCTCCAAAGTACCCTCAATTCTGGAAAGATCCCTGTAGATTTGAAAACCACAAATATAACACTTCTATTCAGGAAAAGAGGAAGACAGAAAGCAGGAAACAATAGGCCGTTAACCTAATATCTGCAAAGGTGATGTGAGAAATAACTTTTTCTCACACGTGGTTCGGGTCAGGAATGCAATGCCTGGAAGTGTGGTGGAGACAGGTTCAATTGAGGCATTCAAGAGAGTATTAGATGATTACTTGAATAGAAACAATATGCAGGGGTACAGGGAAAAGGCAGGGGAATGGCACCAACCTATGATGCTCGTTTGGAGAGTTGGTGCTGACATGATGGACCAAATGGCTTCCTTCTGCATTGTAACAATTCTGTGATTCTGTAATTGGGAAAATGCTAGAACCAATTATTAAGGAAGCAGTAGCAGAACACTGAGAAAATCACAAAAGAATCAAGCAGAATCAACATGGTTCTATGAAAGATAAATTGTGTTTCACAATTTATTTCATAAATTTATTAGAATTCTTTGAGAATGTAATAAGCAGGGTGGATAAAGGGAAACCAGTAGGTGTAAAGTAGTTGGATTTCCAGAAGACACTTCATAGGTGTCATATATAAGGTTACTATACAAATTAAGAGCTCATGGTATTTAGACTAATATGTTAGCATGGAGAGGATTGGCTCACTAACCAGAAGCAGAAAATCAGAATAAATGGACCAATTTCAGGTTGGTAAAGTGTAAGTAGTGCAATGTTACAAGGATCAGTGCTGTGTCCTCAATGATTTACAGTCCATATTAATGACTTGGATGGAGGGACAGACTGCATTGGAGCCAGGTTTGCTGACACTTTCCTACCTACCTATATAGTAAGCTGTGAGGAGGGCACAGTCTGCAAAGGGATTTACATAGGTCAAGTGAATGGGCAAATATTTGAGAGATGTGAAGTTATCCAAATTGGCAGGAAGAACAGGAGGCAGAATCTTATTTAAATGAAGAGAGACTGCAGGATATTGTAGTACAAATAGATCTTGGTCTCCTAATACTTGAATCACGAAAAGTTAACATGCAGGTACAGCAAGTAATTAGGAAATCAAATGTAATGTTGACCTTTATTGCAAGCAGGATTGAGTATAAAAATGGAGCAGTCTTACTGTAACTGTACAGGGCATTGGTGAGATCACACCTAAAATACAGTTTAGTCTCCTTACTTAAGGAGGCATACGCTTGCAATGGAAGCAGTTCAGAGAAGATTTGTTAGGTTGCTTCCTTTGATGAAGGGGTTGTCTTATGAGAAATGTTTGAGCAGGTTGGGTCTATACTTTTTGGAGTTTAGAAGAATGAGAGGTGACCATATTGAAACACATCAGTTGTTAGGGAAGATGCTGAGAATATCCCCCCAGTCCCATTGGGAAATCTCAAACTTGGGGGCACAGTTTAAAAGTAAGGGGTTTCCCATTTAAAACCGAGATGAGAAGGAATTTCTTCTTTCAGAGGATCATTTAGTCTTCAGAGAGCATTGGAGGCCAAGTTATTAAATATATTCAAGGCCAAGTTAGACAGATTGTTGATCTGCAAGAGAATCAAAGGCTATGGGAGGCAGGCAAGAAAGTGGAGTTAAGGTCGCAATCAGATCAGCCATGATCTTGTTGAATGGTGATGACAGCACAAGCAGCTGAATGACCTATTCCTGCTCCTATTTCTTATGATCTCATAATCCTCTAATGTATTTTATAGAATTCACTGTCCATTCCTTTATTGAACATGATAAGATTCACAGACCATTCCTCTATTGTGAATAAAGGGATTCATTGTCCCTATATTGTACAAAATGGGATTCACTTTCCAACCCACTATTTTATCTGAATACATTTAACATCTGTCTCTCTATTGCCTATAGTGCGACTCACCTCTATTTTATATAATAAGGTGCAGTGTCCAACACTATATTGTATTTAAGCATTTCACTGCCCATCTTTCTACTGTGTATAACAGGATTTACCATCCCTTGTTCTATTATATATGATGGGATTGGCCATCCATTCCTCTATTATATACACCATTCATCCCTGTGCTGTATTTAAACAGGTTTACTGTCTGCTCCTTTATTGCATCTAATCGAATTTGCTGTCTGTCTCTCTGTTTTATGTAATGGGATTAGAATGTCAGCCATGGCTCAGTTTATAGTACTTTTATAGGTTCCGGGTTCAAGTCCTACTCCTGGGCTTGAGTATTAAAGATCTACACTGACACTCCAATGCAGTACTAAAGAAGTGCTTCACAGTTAGAGGTGCTGTTTTTCAGATGAGATATTAAATGTAAAGCCCCATCTGCCTGCTCTGATGGGTGGAAAGATCACCTGGCACTATTATTTCAAAGAAGAGCAGAAGAATTATCCCCAGTATCTTGGCCAACATCTCAAAAAGATTATCTGGTCATTATCATATTGCTGTTTGTGAAAGTAGGCTGTGTGCAAATTAACTGCCATGTTCCCTACATTGCAACAGTGACTACATTTTAAAAATGACTTCATTTCCTGTAAGCACATTGAGACGTCCAATAGGTGTGAAAGACTCTCTATAAATGCCAGCTTTCCTTCCTCCCTCCCTCCGTCACTCGCTCCCTCTCTCTCCCTTCCTTCCTTTGTCCCTTCTTCCCTACCTTCCACCCTCTCTCCCCGCTCCTTTTTTCTGTACACCCTTTGTTCCCTCCTCCCCTTTCCCCACTCGCCTCCCCCTTCCCTTTCATTATGTATAAGAAAAGTGACCGAAGATCATCTATTCTATGTAGTGGAATTCTGTAACCATCGCTCTATTGCCTGTAATGTGATCCATTGCTCATTCCTCTATTGTGTATGAGAAAATTGGCCAACATCTCTTTGTTGGATGTAACAGGTGTCACTATCCAGCTGTCCATTGTATCAAATAGCATTCAATGTTTGTCCCCCTATTATATATAGTGGGATACATCCTTTGTCCCTTTATTGTATGTAGCGAGATTTGTTTTCCCTTCTATTATATATAATGGGACTCACTGTCCATTCCTCTAATGTATGTAATGAGCCTTACTTCTGTCCTTTCACTGCATATTATTGCTTTTATTGCATGTTATGAGATTCACTTTCCTTCTATTGTATATAATGAGATTTACCATCGCTCCATCTATTGTAAATAACTTGATTTCCAGTAGGCTCTTAATCAAATATAACAGGTTTCATTATCTATCATCTTATTGCATATTAGGGGAGTCTCATCTATCCCTCTTTGGTATTCAAACATATTCAAAATCCACATCTCTGTTGTATATAACAAGATTGCATGTCTGTTCCTGTATTGTATGTAACAGGATTCACCGTCCAACTTTCTATTGTGTATAAGGAAATTGCTTGATGTCCCTCTGTTGTATATAAAAGATTTACTATCCATCAATTAATTGTATATTAAACATCTGGCCCTTTACTGTATGTAATAGGATTCACTATCTGTCATATTATTAGAGAAATTAATATAATTTCCATACTCCTATTGTATGTAGGTTTTCACCATACTTCTCTCTATCCTCTCCACTGGAATTCTTTGTCTGTGCCTTTATTGTTATAACAGAACTCACTCTCTATTAACAAGATTCACCACCCACCCTTCTGCATGTGGAGGAATTCACCATCTATCTCTGTACTCTGTTTAAAAAGAAATTCATTGTCTGTTTCCTCTATAGTATATAACGGGGTTCACATTCTGTTTATTGCATTTAACAAGATTCACTGACCATCTCTTTATTTTATATAACAGGATTTGCTTTCCACCAATTTATTATATATATATATATATATAATGGAATTCATTTTACAACTGATGTAAATAGTAATGTGTCTGATGGGATTCATCATTGCTCCATCTATTGTTAAAACAAGATTCACCATCTATCCTCCAATTGCGCGTAGTGATTTATTGTATTTATCACAATTGTACAAAATATAATTTACTGCCCAACTCAAAATTGTGTGTAACATTCATGGTCCAACCCTCTATTGTATGTAATGCATTTCACCATCTTTCTCTGGGTGGTAAAAAAGAAAGTATGGGGCAGGCAGTTAGGAAACGCAATGTTACCCCCTAATGTGGAGATGACCATACTCTTGCTAGTGCCAAAGTCGTTGGACTGTTACAGGCAGTCAGATGACAGCCAAGGCATAGTTGCAGGAGTAGGCAAAACATGTGTTGCTCTGGAAGGAGGATAAGGCCAGTACTGGTCCACACCATGTAGGTATATTCACTGCCAGAGCAAGAAACAGTGCAGCTAAATTGTATTGTTACAACCAAGGTCACTCCAATAATGGTAGAACTGCTGGTAAACGGACACCAATTTTCAAAGGAGGTGGACATAGGAGCTGCAGTTTCCAATTTCAATGAACAGGCATACAACTATCTCCAAGCCAGTACTCAACTTTTGAAATTAGAAAGCACAAAGGCCAGGCTTGCCACTTGCACAGGTGAACCACTGAGGATAAAGGGCACTACAATGATCCCAGTGACCTATGGACAGCAATCCATCTGACCCCCACTCGTCGTCGTGCGTGGGTAAGAACTGAGCCTAATGGGGAGAGATTGGTTCCAGCAAATCAGATTAAATTGGTTGGAGATCTTCTGGCTAGGTGAGGGAGGGTTGTATGAACTCATTAGCAGACATCCTAAACTTTTTCAGGAATGACTTGGGAAGATAAGAGGGGTTCAAGCCAAAATTTATGTTGACCCCAATGCCATGCCCAAATATTCTCAAACAACACCTGTCCCTTACTCCCTATTAGAGAAAGTGGAGGCCGAACTTGGACGCCTTGAAGATCTAGGCCCGTACAATTCACAGGGTGGGCCACACCTGTCATCCCTGACCTCAAGCCAGATAAATCAGTCTGCACATGTGGGGATTGTAAGTTAACAGTCAATCAGTTCTTAAATTAGACAGGCACCCAATGCTCAGAATTGAGGACTTGTACGCTAACTTAGCTGGCAGCCAGACATTCACTAAAGCTGGATATGAGCTATGTTTATAGAATAGAATAGAATAGAAAAACTACAGCACAAACAGGCCCTTCGGCCCACAAGTTGTGCCGAACACATCCCTACCTTCTAGACCTACCTATAACCCTCCATCCTATTAAGCTCCATGTACTCATCCAGGAGTCTCTTAAAAGACCCTATTGAATTCGCCTCCACCACCACTGACGGCAGCCGATTCCACTCGCCCACCACCCTCTGTGTGAAAAACTTGCCCCTAACATCTCCCTTGTACCTACCCCCCAGCACCCTAAACCTGTGTCCTCTTGTAGCAGACATTTATACCCTGGGAAAAAGCCTCTGAGAGTCCACCCGATCGATGCCTCTCAACATCTTATACACCTCTATCAGGTCTCCTCTCATCCTTCGTCTCTCCAAGGAGAAAAGACCGAGCTCCCTCAGCCTATCCTCATAAGGCATGCCACTCAATCCAGGCAACATCCTTGTAAATCTCCTCTGCACCCTTTCAATCTTTTCCACATCCTTCCTATAGTGAGGCGACCAGAACTGAGCACAGTACTCCAAGTGGGGTCTGACGAGGGTCTTATATAGCTGCATCATTATCCCCGGACTCCTAAACTCAATCCCTCGATTGATAAAGGCCAGCACACCATACGCCTTCTTAACCACCTCCTCCACCTGCGATTTCAGAGTCCTATGGACCCGGACCCCAAGGTCCTTCTGATCCTCTACAGTACTAAGAGTCTTTCCCTTTATATTGTACTCCTTCATCCCATTTGACCTGCCAAAATGGACCACGACGCATTTATCTGGGTTGAAGTCCATCTGCCACTTGTCCGCCCAGTCGTGCATCCTATCTATGTCCCTCTGTAACTTCTGACATCCCTCCAGACTATCCACAACCCCACCAACCTTCGTGTCGTCGGCAAACTTACCAACCCATCCCTCCGCTTCCTCATCCAGGTCATTTATGAAAATGGCAAACAGCAAGGGTCCCAGAACAGACCCCTGGGGCACACCACTGGTGACCGACCTCCATTTAGAAAAAGACCCATCTATACCCACTCTCTGCCTCCTTTGGGCAAGCCAGTTCTGGATCCACCGTGCAGCAGCCCTTGGATCCCATACCCTCTCACCTTTTCCAGAAGCCTTGCATGGGGGACCTTATCGAACGCCTTGCTAAAATCCATATAAACCACATCTGCCGCCTTCCCTTCGTCAATGTGTTTAGTCACATTTTTGAAGAACTCCACCGGGCTCGTAAGGCACAATCTGCCCTTGACAAAGCCATGCTGAGTATTCTTGAGCATACTAAACCTCTCTAATGCTCATATACCCTGTCCCTCAGGATCTTCTCCATCAGTTTACCAACCACTGAGGTTAGATTCACCGGTCGGTAATTACCTGGGCTATCCCTATTCTCCTTCTTGAAAATAGGAACCACATCCACAATCCTCCAATCCTCCGGCACCTCTCCTGTCTCCATCAACGATGCAAAGATCATCGCCAGAGGCTCTGCAATCTCTTCCCTCGCCTCCCACAGTAACCTGGGGTGCATCCCATCCGGACCCGGCGACTTATCTATCTTGATGCCATTAAGATGTTGATCTTCAACTCGAACTCGATGAAGCAAGTTGAAAGTACGTTATGGCCAATATATACAAGGGTTTCTATGAATATACTCACCTGGCCTTTGAGGTCTCATCAATGTGTGCTATATTTCAGCGGATGATGGAGAGCATACTTCGTAGAATATAGAACAGTACAGCACAGGAACAGGCCCTTCGGCCCTCGATGTTATGCTGAAAATCTCACCAAATTAAACTAATCCATTCTGCCTGCCCTAGCTCCATATCCCTCTATTTCTTGTCTTCTTTACTACCTATCTACTTGTATGGTCACTTTCAAGGAGCTATGGACTTGAACCCCAAGATCCTTCTGAACATCAGTGCTGTTCAGGGTTCTGCCATTAACTTTATACTTACCCTTAACATTTGATTTCCCAAAGTGCAGCATTACCCGGATTGAATTCCATTTATAATTTCTCCACCCGTATCTGCAACTGATCTATATGTATACTTTGACAATCTTCTACATTATCCACAACTCCACTTATTTTTGTGGTCATCTTCAAACTGACTAACCCACCTATCTACGTTTTCATCCATTTATATATATCACAAACGGCAGAGGTCCCAGTACAGATCCCAGTGGAACACCACTAGTCACAGACCAACAGCCAGAAAAACACCCTTCCACCACTACTCTCTGACTTCTATGGGCAAGCCTATTCTGAATCCAAGTCACTGTGGATCCCATGCATCTTAATCTTCTGGATGAGCCTACCTTGAGGGACCTTGTCGAAAGCCTTACTAAAATCCATGTAAACAGCATCCACTGTTCTCTGATCATCGATCACCTTTGTCACCTCCCACAAAAAATCAATAATGTATGACCTGCCCTGCACAAAGCCAGGGGTTACTTAAAGTGGCAGTATACTTGGACGATGTCCTGGTCATGGGCACCTCAGAACAAGAGCACTTGACGAACCAGGAAGAAATGCTGAAAAGATTTTTGACAACTGGGGATATGTCTAAAGAGAGAAAAAATGTGTGTTTCAGGCAAAGGAAGTGGCAAATGAAGTGATCTATTTGGGTTATTGGATGGATGCAAAATTGTAGAAGAGAAAGTAAGGGCCATCAATTGGGCACCAACCCTGAAAAATACCAGAGTCACAATCCTTCTTAGGCTTAGTGAACTACTATGGGAAATTAATTCTGGACTTGGCTACCTTACTGGTCCCCTTGCATGCCCTGCTGCAGAAGCAGCAAATACTGCACTGGAAGGTATCCTAAGCTGAGGTCTTCAACAAGGTAAAACAACTGCTTTCGCATCACTGGGAAGATGGAACAAAAAGACCCCTAACATTAGTATCCAAGACCCTCTCAGAAAGCCAAGTGGAGCTATTCGCAAATTGAGAAAGAAGGCTTGGTGGTCTATGATAGGCGCTTTATAACAGTGACAGACCACAAACTTCTATTTGGGGTATAGCTCTGGGTTGGGTTCTGTTACTTGCTGCTTACGAATACCTTTTAGAGTACTGCTCTGGGACCCAAATAACCAATGCTGATGCTTTGAGTCGCCTTCCACTGCCAGTGAGCCCTATTCGTCCGCTGACATGGGATGAAGTTGTGATGGCTTTAAACTTTTTAGAGATCCTACTGGTATTCACAAAAGGATTACGACCTAGACTCAGAGACCCAACTTAATCAAAAGCGAAGTATGTGATCTTGAATGGTGAACTCCGAGGACAAACCCCAGAAGAGATGAAACCCTACTTGACTAAAAAGGATGAACTCAGAGTGGAGGATGGAATAATTTTCTGGAGTGCCGAGTGGTTGTCTCTCGTCCAGGACAGCATTTGATACACAACTAACTGCATAGCGGCTACCCTGGAATATCGAAAATGAAATTGCTGGCTCGGAGCTACATCTGGTGGTCAGGCATTGAGTCGGACATCATGGATTTAGTAAGGCAGTGTGATCTATGCCAGGAGAATCAAAAGCTTCCTCCTTTAGCCTCTTTGCATCCATGGGAATGGCTGGGCAGGCCATGGGTGAGACTCCATGTGGACTTTGCAGGGCCTTTCACGGGCTCCATGTTTTTGATCCTGGTAGATGCACACTTAAAATAGTTAAGAGGTACACCGCATGAGCTCCACTACTTCACATGCCACAATCGAGAAGCTAAGACAGAGCTTCTGTACACATTTCATACCAGAAGTCCGAGGGTGGAAATTTCCTGTCCTGCCCACCACGGGAATCATAGCAGGCGCGACACGGACCATGCAAAGGTCCGTTGACCTTGGGCAGGGATTTTCCGATCTTGGGGTAAGCGCTGCCGGAAAATCCCACCCCAGGTGTCTGACCACCTTCAGCAGTATCAAGTCCAAAACTTCATGCTTTCCAGTGGCATCAAGCATATTAAAATGGCACCTTACCACCCATCCTCAAATGGGCTGGTGGAATGAACAGTGCAAACTTTTAAAACTGGCATAAAGAAATGACTGCAGCACCTATAGAGACCAAATTGGCATGTTTCTTATTTGATTATAGAACCCGCCACACCCATGATAGGAATCACTCCAACAGAACTACTAATGGGATGTTGGCTTCACATTAGTCTTAGCCCAGTATTTCCAAACCTGATGAGGGGGATGGAGTCCAGACAAAAGACCCAGAAAATAAATTACGACTCTGCAAGAGCAGAGAGGACATTTGAAATAAGTGATCAAGTCTATTTGACGAACTTCAGGTCCTCACCAGGGACCATAATAGAAAAGATAGGGCCAGTGTCCTACAAGGTGAAGGTCCGGGATAAGATCATTAAAAATCACCTAGACCACCTTTGGAACAGGGAGCAGGCTTTGCTTCCAGATGTACAGATGGTTGCCACCAATACAGGACAACAGCTTGTGGCTAACCCAGAGCCCATTCTTCCAGATGATGACGAAGCAGACTCAGAGATGGAAGCTGAGGAAGCAGGCACCCAGAGCAAAACGAACACTGAAGATGAACTTATGTTGATGATACTCAAGTGTTCCCTCAGAAAACAAAAGTCTCCAGTTAGGTTCATGTCTCCAGATCCGGCACCACCCCCAGCTGTCTTTAAACTGGTTGCCAAACAGTGAAAAGAACTCCCTCCCAGCAGGGTACTAGGGAAGCAGTGGACCTGGGGAGCATGTTATAGTGGCCACAAAGGACAGGACAAAGAAAATATACAGCACAGGAACAGGCCCTTCGGCTCTCCAAGCCTGCACCAACCATGCTGCCCGACTGAACTAAAACTCCCTACCCTTCTGGGGACCATATCCCTCTATTCCCATCTTATTTACGTATTTGTTCAGATGCCCCTTAAAACTCACTATCGTATCTGCTTCCACTACCTCCCCCGGTAGCGAATTCCAGGCACCCACCACTCTGTGTAAAAAAAAAACTTGCCTCATACATCTCCTTTAAACCTTGCCCCTCGCACCTTAAACCTATGCCCTCTAGTAATTGACTCTTCCACCCTGGGAAAAAGCTTCTGACTATCTACTCTGTCCATGCTCCTCATAATCTTAGAGACTTCTATCAGGTCGCCCTTCAACCTCCATCGTTCCAGTGAGAACAAACCAAGTTTCTCCAACCTCTCCTCATAGCTAATGCCCTCCATACCATGCAACATCGTGATAAATCTTTTCTGTACCCTCTCCAAAGTCTCCACAACTTTCTGGTAGTGTAGCGACCAGAATTGAACACTATATTCCAAGTGTGGCCTAACTAAGGTTCTATAAAGCTGCAACATGACTTGCCAATTTTTAAATTCAATGCCCCGGTCGATGAAAGCAAGCATGTCATATGCCTTCTTGACTACCTTCTCCACCTGCGTTGCCACTTTCAGTGACCTGTGTACTTGTACACCCAGATCCTTCTGCCTATCAATATTCTTAAGGGTTCTGCCATTTACTGTATATTGCCTATCTTAATTAGACCTTCCAAAATGCATTACCTCACATTTGTCCAGATTAAACTCCATCTGCCATCTCTCTTCCCAAGCCTCCAATCTATCTATATCCTGCTGTATTCTCTGATGGTCCTCATCACTATCCGCAAATCCACCAACCTTTGTGTCGTCTGCAAACTTACTAATCAGTTACATTTTCCTCCAAGTCATTTATATTACGAACAGCAAAGGTCCCATCACTGATCCCTGAGGAATGCCACTTGTCACAGCCCTCCATTCAGAAACACACCCTTCCACTGCTACCCTCTGTCTTCTATGACCGAGCCAGTTCTGTATACACCTTGCCAGCTCACCTCTGATCCCATGCGACTTTACCTTCTGCACCAGTCTGCCATGGGGGACCTTGTCAAAGGCCTTACTGAAGTCCATGTAGACAACATCCACTGTCCTACCCTCATCAATCATCTTTGTCACTTGCTCAAAAAACTCGATCAAGTTAGTGAGACATGACCTCCCCTTCACAAAACCATGTTGCCTCTCGCTAATATGTCCACTTATTTCCAAGTGGGAATAAATCCTGTCTCGAAGAATCCTCTCCAGTCATTTCCATACCACTGATGTAAGGCTTACCAGCCTGTAATTACCTGGATTATCCTTGCTCCCCTTCTTAAACAAAGGAACAATATTGGCTATTCTCCAATCTTCTGGGACCTCCCCTGTAGCCAGTGAGGATACAAAGATTTCTCTCAAGGCCCTAGCAATTACCTCCCTTGCCTCTCTCAGTATTTTGGGGTATATTCCTTATAGAATCTCTTATAGAAACCCTACAGTGCAGAAGGAGGCCATTCGGCCCATCGGGTCTGCACCGATCACAATCCCACCGAGGTCCTACCTCCATATCCCTACATATTTACCTGCTAATCCCTGTAATTTACACATCTCAGGACACTAAGGGGCAATTTTAGCATAGCCAATCAAGCTAACCCCCTCATCTTTGGACATCCGATCAGGCCCTGGGGACATGTCCATCTTAATGTTTCTCAAGAACCCCAATACCTCCTTTTTGATCTCAACATGACCCAAACTATGTACACATCCTTTCCCAGATTCATCATCCACTAAATCCTTTTCTTTGGTGAATACTGATGCAAAGTACTCATTTAATACCTCTCCCATTTCCTCTGGCTCCATGCATAGATTCCCCCCCCTATCCTTGAGTGGGCCAACCCTCTCCCTGGCTCCTCTCTTGCTCTTTATATATGTATAGAAAGACTTGGGATTTTCCTTAATCCTGCTGGCCAGTGATTTTTCGTGACCCCTTTTAGCCCTCCTTACTCCTTTCTTAAGTTTCTTTCTACTTTCCTTGTATTCCACACTTGCTTCCCATGTTCCTAGCCTTGACAAATGCTTCCTTTTTCTCTTTGACTAGTCTCACAATATCTCTCGTTATCCAAGGTTCCCAAAACTTGCCATACTTATCCTTCATCCTTACAGAAATGTGTCGGCCCTGAATCCCTATCAACCTACACTTGAAAGCCTCCCACATGCCAGATGTTGATTTACCCTCGAACATCTGCCCCCAATCTACATTCTTCAGTTCTTGCCTAATATTGTTGTAATTTGCCTTCCCCAATTTAGCACCTTAACTTGAGGACTACACTTTTCTTTATCCATCAGTACCTTAAATTAAAGCTTACTGAATTGTGGTCACTGTTCCCGAACTGCTCCCCTACTGAAACGTCGATCACCTGGCTGGGCTCATTCCCCAATACCAGGTCCAGTATGGCCCCTTCCCTAGTTGGACTATCTACATACTGTTTCAAGAAGCCCTCCTGGAAGCTTCTTACAAACTCTGCCTTATCCACGCCCTAGGACTAAGTGAGTCCCAGTCAATATAGGGGAAGTCAAAATCTCCCGCCACAACAACCCTGTTACTTTTACACCTTGCCAAAATCTGCCTACATATCTGTTCCTCTATCTCCCGCTGGCTGTTGGGCGGCCTATAGTAAAACATTGTGACTACACCCTTCCTATTCCTGAGCTCTACCCATATTGCCTCGCTGTACGAGCCCTCCAAGGTATCCTCCTGCAGTGCAGCTGTGATATTTTCCTTAACCAGTAGTGCAACTCCCCCACTCCTTTTACATCCCTCTCTATCCCTCCTTAAACATCTGTATCCTAGAATGTTAAACTGCCAATCCTGTCCTTCCCTTAACCAAGTCTCTGTAATAGCAACAACATCATAGTTCCAAGTACTAATTCAAGCTCTAATTTCATCTGCCTTACCTGTAACACTTCTCGCATTGAAACAAATGCACTTCAATCCACCAGATCCTCTTTGATTATCAACTACACCCTGTCTGCTCTTTCTCTGAGTCTTACTGACCCTACTCTCTGGTTCCCCTTCAGTTAATTCACCTTTGCTTTTGTTCCCACCCCCCTGCCAAACTATTTTAAATCCTCCCATGTGACACTAGCAAACTTCCCAGCCAGAATATTTCTGCCCTTCCAGTTTAAATGCAACCCGTCCTTCTGGTACAGGTCCCACCTGCCCTGAAGAGACTCCAATGGCCCAGATATCTGAAACCTTCCCTTCTACACCAGCTGTTTAGCCATGTATTGAGCTGCACTTTCTTCCTATTTCTAGCCTCACTGGCACATGGCACAGGGAGTAATCCTGAGATTACAACCCGAGAGGTCCTGTTTTTTAACTTTCTATCCAACTCCCTAAACTGCTGCTGCAGGACCTCATCACTCTTCCTGCCTATGTCATTTGAACCAATATGTACCACGACCTCTGGCTGTTCACCCTCTCTCTTCAGAATGTTTTCTGCCCGTTTAGAGACATCCTGGACCTGGCACCAGGAAGGCAACATACCATCCTAGAGGCTCTTTCACGTCACAGAAGCGCCTATCTGCACCCTTCACTATAGAATCCCCTATAACTATTGCTATAGTGCTCTTTATCCCTCCCTGCTTAACAATAGAGCCAGCTGTGGTGCCACTGGCTGCTGTTGCTGTTATCCCCTGATAGCCCATCTCCCCCAACAGTATCCAAAACGGTATACTTGTTAGAGAGGGGGATGACCACAGGGGATTCCTGCACTGACTGCCTGCCCCTTCTAGTGGTCACCCATCTATCTGGCTGCACCCTGGGTGTGACCACATCTCTAAAGCATTTATCTATGACACTTTCCGCCATCTTCATGCTCCTAATCTGGGCTTCAGAGTTCCTAATCTGAGTTCCATATGAGCATCCAACTGCTCCTCCAACCTATCCATGCGGTCTGTAAGGAGCTGCAATTGGGTGCACTTCCTGCAGATGTAGTCGTCCGAGATGTTGGAAGGGTTACGAATCTCTCACATCTCACAAGTGCAGCACTTAACCTCACTGACCGATATTTCGAGCACCAATTAAATTATTTAAGAAAATTTATAAAACTCTTACCTTCACTTTTACCTTCTCACAGTGGACTTTTTTTTTTGGTTTTTTGGTTTTTTTGGGTTTTTTTGGTTAGAGGAGGGAGGGAGGTAAACACTAATGTAGTTTCAGGCATACCATTCCTCGACACCAGATCTTCCGCTTCCCACTTCTTAATAGATGTTGCCAGGCCGACTCCTCCCAGAATGCACCAATGAAGTCCCTCAGCCATCTCTACCAGATAGTGTAACTCCTGTTTATCACTGGAGGTGTCCTTCCACTTCCCACTTCTTGGTAGATGTTGCCGGGCTGACTTCTCCCAGAATGCACCAGTGAAGTCCCTCAGCTGCTTCTACCAGGGACGCCATTAAGAGATCTCCCTGTGGGCTTTGTGGAAAATGAGTTTCTCTATTGAACAGGGAACAATTGTGTTGGCCTCGCCGGTGGAACCGGGCCACTGAGGTCCCCCTAAGGAGGCCAAGGGCAAGGTGCCAACCTGGCATCTGGGCAGTGCCCACTGGCTGCTGCCTGCTGGGGCGGGGCCTATGGAGGTGGGGCCTGAAGGGGTGGCCCAATGGGGAGGGGAGCCTGCTGCCACTCTGCCTGCGATCAGTGGGGGAGAGGGGGCCATGATCAGTCTGGGCAGCGGGATGGTTGGCGGGGGCGGCATCTTGGGCACTGTGGGGCTCGCGATCAGCTGCAGGCCCCCACGATTGCAGTTCAGGAGATGGAGTTTGTGAGGCTGCCTGCAGCAGCAGGGGCCTGACAAGTCGTTCTCTGTCAGTCAACCTCTGCAGCTGCTATTGCGCATGTGCGGCATCAGAGGTCTGCACATGCACAATAGCTCCTCCTTTAGGCTGGCTGTCGAATTCAGCCCAGCCCACTGTCTACAACAGCTAGAAACAGTCTAGCCCATATTTCCAATGACTACGTGCATTAGATTGGGATCAGGAACTCTCCTATTTTCATGCTGGCTAGACACTTTGAATCAAAATTCTGCCCAGCAAGTCTGACAGCATCTGTTGAAGATGGCAAGGCAGGTTGAGAAAGCAGTTAATAATGCTTATGGGATTCTGGGATTTATAAAGAGAGTTACATGGACTGCAAAGGCAAGAAACCTTCAGAAAACATTGATTTGGCTCAACTGGAAAATTGTGTCCAATTCATAGCACCACACTTTGGGAACAATGTGAACAAATTGGAGAGGGTGCACAAAAGATTTACAAGTCTGGTTGCAGGAATGAGAGACTTCAGTTACATGAAAGGAGCTATTTTCTTTTGAGAAGGTTAAGAGGAGATTAGATAGAGATGTTCAAAATCATGAAGGGGTATATAAGACCATAAGACCATAAGACATAGGAGCGGAAGTAAGGCCATTCGGCCCATCGAGTCCACTCCACCATTCAATCATGGTTGATTTCAACTCCATTTACCCGCTCTCTCCCCATAGCCCTTAATTCCTCGAGAAATCAAGAATTTATCAATTTCTGTCTTGAAGACGCTCAACGTCTCGGCCTCCACAGCCCTCTGTGGCAATGAATTCCACAGACCCACCACTCTCTGGCTGAAGAAATTTCTCCTCATCTCTGTTCTAAAGTGACTCCCTTTTATTCTAAGGCTGTGCCCCCGCGTCCTAGTCTCCCCTGTTAATGGAAACAACTTCCCTACGTCCATCCTATCTAAGCCGTTCATTATCTTGTAAGTTTCTATCAGATCTCCCCTCAACCTCCTAAACTCCAATGAATATAATCCCACGATCCTCAGACGTTCATCGTATGTCAGGCCTACCATTCCTGGGATCATCCGTGTGAATCTCCGCTGGACCCGCTCCAGTGCCAGTATGTCCTTCCTGAGGTGTGGGGCCCAAAATTGCTCACAGTACTCCAAATGGGGCCTAACCAGTGCTTTATAAAGCCTCAGAAGTACTATAAAGCCTCAGAAGTACTATAAAGCCTCAGAAGTATAGGGAGAAAGTGTTCCCATTGGCAGGCTGGTCAACAATAAGAGATGATTGGCAAAAGAATCAGAGGCAACATGAGGAAAGCCCATTTTATGCAGTGAGTAGTTAGGATCTGGAATTCATTGCCTGACAGTGTGGTGGAGGTAGGTTCAATCATGGCTTTCAAGAGAAAATTGGATAATTATGTGAAGAAAAATAATTGCAGGGCGAAATGGGGAAGTGAGACCAAATGAGTGGCTGTTTCATGACAAAAGCTTGAAGGCGGAACCCAGATGAATTTCAGAGATGTAACTGGTGGGTCAGCGAGCCAACACATTCCTGCCTCCAGGCATTCTTCCCGAAAGAAGTCCATCCAAAGTCATGGCTACCTGCCTGGAGGTGGCAAATAGTCAATAATCGGCAATTAAAGGCTAATTAGTCAACCGTCTAAAACACATTTCAGATCTTCCCAACTTCACATGGGCTCCAAGCTGTGTCGACACCTCAACAGTGAGTGACCATTGTTCAATGAAAGACATCAAATACTCCGGGGTTAAAAGTAGTATGGTAGTAGGAAAGAGTGAATTAAAGTTTGCGTCAACTGGACCAGCAAAGCTTTAAGGAGATTAATGCTGCCCACTGCACAGCATTGATGTATGGTCCGACTAATGAAGTCCATTTACACGATGGTTGCCTGAACTGCAGAAGAGGGGCTGAATGGAGACCAACACAGGCAGATGCAGGTAGCAGAGCTCAACTTTGGAGGCAGGGTAGAACACAGAAGAGGGCAGCTGCAACAAAGCAGAATTTATAGGCAACATCTCAGTTTTAAAAAACCTTTCAGAGCAGAAGTACCCTAGAAGTCTATGTTTCATGTGGCAGATGGTTGCAGACATCTGCACTCTTTTGAATAATGAACTCAGGTCTCAGATTGCAGGTGGTCCCTGACTGTTAAGGTGACAAGCACCCTTAACTTGTATGCTACTGGGTCATTTCAGACCTTGGATGGGGACATATGTAGAAATACCCAATCAGCCTCACATACCTGCATCACACAAGTGACAGATGCCCAGTCTGATAGTCACAGTAAGAAGTCTCACAACAACAGGTCAAAGTCCAACAGGTTTATTTTGTATCACAAGCTTTCGGAGCGCTGCTCCTTCGTCAGGAGCATCACTCATCTGATGAAGGAGCAGCGCTCCGAAAGCTCATGATACCAAATAAACCTGTTGGACTTTGACCTGTTGTTGTGAGACTTCTTATTCTGCCCACCCCAGTCCAACGCCGGCATCTCCACTCTATGATAGGGCCTCTGAATACATTGAGTTCACCATGGATGAGCCGAGGCAGGTGGGGGGTGCTTTCAGTTTTTCTTCAATGCCAGATTTCTGTCAGGGTGAAGGAGGTTGTAGACTGCACCCATGTAGCCATGAAGGCCATCCAAGCATGTGGGTCTTTCAT